>NW_027417126.1:0-65000 GCF_009905375.1 Apium graveolens
ACTTCACAGAAAATTGTTGGGGCTTCCAGCATTGCATAGCTAAGTTTACAGTTTTTGATGAAGTCCATCATTTTGTGATAGTCTGAGTGGGCTTCATTCTTTTCTACCAAAGCTATGAAATTGTTCTTTTCATAGATGAACCCAGATTGAGACATAATCTTCACGACTGGTGCCATTGTTGTGAGTAGAAATTGCAGAGAATAACTTGAAGTTTTTGCAGAGAGAAAATGGTAAATGCTTGAAATTTTAAGAAAGCGTAAAGTAAAAATGAACAATCAGAAGGACTTATATGCTTTCTCAAATTAATAAACAAAAATATAAAATAAAGATTTATCAATAAATATGCGTTAGTGAATTTCAGCCGTTTTAAGAATAAACTGTAAGTATTCTAAAAACTACCTTTAAAACCAATACATACAGATGTATGTATGAGTATAAACGGTTAAGAGAATAGAATCAACGGCTGTTAAACACCTGAATCGATTGATGTGACATTTCAACGGATAAGGCAAATTGTCATCCGTTGAAAGGTACTTCAGTTTTATCCGTTGACGGATAAAAATTCCAGAAATGTATTTGTCTTTCAACGGATAATGATTATCCGTTGATAGAGCAATTTTGACTTTCAACGGATAGGGAACATCCGTTGATGGAATAAACTATGTTAAAAGTCAAATTTGTTCTTAGCAACTAATATATTTCAGGCTTCAATTCAAATTGCAATAAAGACATGAATTTTAAGAGTAATTAAGCATACCTAGCTCACTTACCAATCTTGTGAATGTTGATTCATCAAGTGGCTTGGTAAATATGTCAGCAATTTGTTGTTCACTTGGAACAAAATGTAGTTCCACTGTACCATTCATGACATGCTCCCTAATGAAGTGGTACTTGATATCAATGTGCTTGGTCCTTGAGTGCTGCACAGGATTCTCTGTTATGGCTATGGCACTTGTGTTGTCACAAAAGATAGGAATTCTATCAATATGAAGTCCATAGTCAAGGAGTTGGTTCCTCATCCATAACACTTGAGAACAGCAACTTCCAGCAGCAATGTATTCAGCCTCAGCTGTAGAAGTAGAGACTGAATTTTGCTTTTTGCTAAACCATGATACAAGCTTGTTTCCCAGGAATTGGCAGGAGCCTGTTGTACTTTTCCTATCTATTTTGCAACCTGCATAGTCTGCATCTGAATAACCAATTAGATCAAAGCCAGATTCTCTAGGATACCAAATACCTAAATTTGGTGTACCCTTGAGATATCTGAAAATCCTTTTGATAGCAATTAAGTGAGACTCCCTAGGATCAGCTTGGAATCTAGCACATAGACATGTAGCAAACATTATATCTGGTCTGCTAGAAGTTAAATATAAAAGTGAACCAACCATGCCTCTATAACTTGTAATATCCACAGACCTTTCAGTCTTATTTAATTCAAGTTTGGTGGCAGTGGCCATGGGAGTTTTTGCAGATGAACATTCCATTAAGTCAAACTTCTTTAAAAGATCATAAATATATTTAGTTTGACTAATGAAAATTCCATCACTAACTTGTTTAACTTGTAAACCAAGAAAATAGGTTAGTTCTCCCATTAGGCTCATTTCATAATTACTTTGCATTAGCTTAGCAAACTTTTTGCAAAGTTTATCATCTATAGAGCCAAATATTATGTCATCTACATAAATTTGAACAAGTATACTAGAGCCATTAACATCCCTAAAGAAGAGAGTCTTATCAACAGTACCTCTAGTGAATTGATTCTCCAAAAGAAATTTTGATAAGGTTTCATACCAGGCTCTAGGTGCTTGCTTCAGTCCATAGAGTGCTTTCAACAGATAATACACATAGTCTGGAAAATTTGGATCTTCAAATCCTGGAGGTTGACTTACATAGACTTCTTCCTCTAATTTCCCATTTAGAAATGCACTCTTGACATCCATTTGATAGACTTTGAAATTGGCATGGGCTGCATGGGCTAGAAATATTCTGATGGCTTCAAGTCTTGCAACAGGAGCATATGTTTCATCAAAATCTATTCCCTCTTGCTGAGAATAGCCTTTAGCAACCAGTCTGGCTTTATTCCTTATGATAATGCCATTTTCATCCATCTTGTTTCTGAATACCCACTTTGTGTCAATAGGACTCTTGTTCTTTGGTTTGGGTACCAGCTTCCATACTTGGTTTCTCTCAAATTGGTTCAGCTCTTCCTGCATAGCTAATATCCAATCTGGATCCAATAGAGCTTCTTCCACTTTCTTAGGTTCCTCCTGAGACAGAAAACTACTATACAGACATTCATCTTGAGTGGCTTTTCTTGTTTGCACTTTAGATGATGCATCACCAATGATCAGTTCAAAGGGATGATTCTTGGTCCATTTCCTTTATGGTGGAAGATGTGCTCTAGATGAGGTGGCCTCAGTATTGTCATGATGTGAGACAGAGTGTTGACTAGTTGAAACTCCCCCTGAGTTGTTGGTCCTTTGCAGGGAACTTGGAGTTCTATCAACTGATGATGTAAATCGATTATCCGTTGATGAACTATGATCAACGGATGCTTCATTTTGTACTTCAACGGATGATGCACTCTGTCTTTCAACGGATACTGCATTGCCTCTATCAACGGATGCAGTATTTTGTGCATTATCCAAGGGCATGTTTTGAATCCCTTTTGAAGTGTCATCTCCATCAGTCTCCTCTTCACTATCATCACAATATATCTCAATGTTGTCAAATTTGAGTCTCTCATTATGTCCCTCATCTGTTAGTCCATCAATCTTTTTATCATCAAACACAACATGCACAGATTCCATAACAATGTTGGTTCTTAGATTGTAGACCCTATAAGATTTTCCAGCTGAGTAACCAACAAATATCCCTTCATCAGCCTTTGCATCAAACTTCCCTTTATGGTCAGATTGATTCCTCAGTATAAAGCATTTACATCCAAAGACATGAAGAAAGTTTAGAGTTGGTTTTCTTCTCTTGAACAACTGATAAGGAGTCATGCCTTTAGCTTGATTGATCAAAGAAATATTCTGAGTGAAGCAGGCACAATTAACAGCTTCAGCCCAGAAATATGTTGGTAACTTTGATTCTTCAAGCATTGTTCTGGCAGCTTCAATTAAAGATCTGTTCTTTCTTTCAACAACCCCATTTTGCTGAGGTGTTCTTGGAGCTGAGAACTCATGCATGATTCCATTTTCTTCACAGAACAGCCTTAATGTCAAATTCTTGAATTCAGTTCCATTGTCACTCCTGATATTTCTAACCTTCAAGTCAGGATGATTGTTGACTTGCCTGATGTGATTGATAATGATTTCACTTGCTTCATCCTTTGATCCAAGAAAATAGACCCATGAGAACTTTGAGAAATCATCTACAATCACTAAGCAATATCTTTTTTCTTGCAATAGACAATACATTGACTGGTCCAAACAAATCCATATGTAGCAGCTGTAATGGTTCATCAATTGTTGTTTCAAGCTTCTTTTTGAATGATGCTTTCCTTTGTTTGCCTTTCTGACAAGCATCACACAAACCATCCCTTGAGAATTCAACTAGAGGGATTCCTCTAACTAAGTCCTTTTTGACTAGATCATTCATTGTCTTGAAATTCAAGTGAGATAGCTTCTTGTGCCATAGCCAACTTTCAACTGTGCTTGCTTTGCTGAAGAGACAAGTAATGGATTCTGCATCTGTAGAGTTGAAGTCAGCTATGTACACATTTCCTTTTCTAACTCCAGTTAGAACCACTTTGTTGTCTTTCTTACTAGTGACAACACAGGCTTCAGAATTGAAGGAAACTGTATTCCCTCTATCACATAGTTGACTGATGCTCAGTAAATTGTGCTTGAGACCATCAACTAATGCAACTTCATTAATGATGACATTCCTTGTTGAAATCAAGCCATATCCCATAGTAAACCCTTTGCTGTCATCTCCAAAGGTTATGCTAGGGCCAGCTCTCTCCTTGAACTCTGTGAGCAGGGAGAAATCTCCTGTCATGTGTCTTGAACAACCACTGTCCAAGTACCATAGATTTCTTCCATTTCCCTGCACACCATAAAATCAATCAATTTGATTTTGGTACCCAAGTTTCCTTGGGTCCATTCTTGTTAGCCTTTCTCCTAGACTTCATTCCTCCTGCATCTTTAGACTTAGGTAAGTTTGAGTCAACCTTGGTCTTAGATGTAGTTGGTTGAGGTGTAGGGTTAGTCACAGAATCATTTAGCACATTTGTAAAATTATTAGGCATTGATTGTGCAAACATGTTATTCCATATGGGCATATTGTATGTCATTTGAGGCATACTAAATGCAGCAAGATAAGGATTGTTAAAATATGGCATGTTTACAAAATGTGCATAAGGATTTTGTTGAGACATAACAGGCATAGCATGCAGAGGTGATGCAGACATATTAGGCATAGAAGAGGGTACATTTATGGGAGTCTTCTTAATGGATTTACAACTAGCAGATAGATGATTAACACTACTACAATGCACACAGCTTTTTCTAGGAGCATACCTATCAGGTGTGTAATTGTTGTGTTTATTAACTCCTACCTTCCCATTTCTGTTGGATTTTCTTTTAGATTCCTTTTTATCCTCAACCATCTTGAGCCTATTATTTAACTGTTCTAAGGTCATGTGCCCTACATTCACCTTATTGACATCTTTGGATGTGCTTGCTTCTTCTTTGACAAAGTTCTTTGAAGTTGAACCAAACTTTTTGTTGAGTTTCTTTAGATTCTCTCTTTTAGAAACATCTGCCTGTTTTGATTGAGGAACCTTCAACGGATGCTCCTTTTCTTCCTTCAACGGATAACTTTCATCATCCGTTGATTCCACATCCGTTGACAGCCCATCAATTAATTCCAGTTTCTTTTTATTTTTATCCCAGGCAGTTTCACAGAATGATTCAATTCCTTGGACCTTAGCAATTTGAGCACTTACATCCCTAGATGTCTTCCAGGCTTTAATCACCTCTTGCTCTTTCTCTAATTGATTGGAAAGTATTTCTACTTTCTTAACAGATTCAGCTAGTTCATTTTCAACAGATATACAATGCAACTTTGTTTTCTCTAGGTCAATCATCTTATCTTCTAACAAAGCATTTCTATTACTTAAAAACAGATTGTTCTCTCTAATCCTACTATTTTCTTTAGCAAGAGATTTAAGAGACACACGCAAATGATACAATTCGGTAGACATGTCATTAAAAGCATCATTGCACTCTTCTTTAGTAAGCTGTGTTAAGTCAGTAGTGATTACCTGATTGCTTGATGAACTAACTTCATTTTCTTCAGAATCAGCCATGAGAGCAAGGTTGACATACTCCACATCTTCATCCTCTTCATCTCCATTAGCTGCCCAGTCCCTTTCTTGAGTAATGAAAGCCCTCTCCTTTTGCTTGAGTAGATCAAAATATTTCTTTTTGTAATCTACTTGTTCAAATTTCTTCTTTTCAGAAGTTGGCTTTCTGCACTCACCTGCAAAGTGTCCACTTATACCACAATTGAAACACTTGAACTTGGATTTGTCCACAGTGTTTTTGTGAGGTTTAGTGGCTCTAGTGTTTTTCTTGAATTTCATCTTTGCAAATCTTCTGGACAGAAATGCAAGATGCTCATCAATACCATCTGAGTCATCTTGGCTGGAGTTGTCTTCATTTTCAGCAACTTGCTCTTTCCCCTTGCTTGATTCCTGATTTCTTATACCATCTTTGGAGTTTGATGTAGATCTCGCAGTTTCTTGTCTGCATTTCCTCTCATCTTCAGCTACCAATGCAACTGAACTTCCTTTCTTTCTCCCCTTCTCCAATACCTCATCCTGTTCCAGCTCTAGTTCATAAGTCTTCAAGATTCCATACAATCTTTCAAGAGTGAAGTCCTTATAATCTTGAGAGTTTCTTAAGGAGACAGTCATGGGTTTCCATTCCTTTGGCAAGGATCTTAAAAATTTAAGATTTGAATCCTTCACCTGGTACACTCTTCCATACAGTTTCAGTCCATTCAACAGCTTTTGGAACCTATTGAATGTTTCATTTAAAGATTCATTTTCTTCAAAATAAAAGTATTCATACTGTTGAATGAGAAGCTGCATTTTGTTTTCTTTCACTTGTTCTGTACCTTCACACAGTAGTTGAACTGTGTCCCAAACCTCTTTGGCAGTTGTGCAATTTATCACATTATCAAACATATCCATGTTAAGACCATTAAACAAAATGTTCATAGCCTTCTTATCCTTGTGGACTTCTTCTGTGTCTTCCATTGTCCATTCTGCTCTAGGTTTTGGAATGGATTGACCAACAGCAACTGTGGCTGTAGCAACTGTTGCTACTTTGTGGGGAATGTGAGGACCATTCTCAATGCAGTTTACATAACCTTCATCTTGGGAGAGTAGATGAAGGTGCATTTTCACCTTCCAATGGTGATAACTGTCTTTGTCAAGAACTGGGATCTTTACTCCAATATCCTTCTTACTCATCTTTGTTAGATTCCAAGATCTTTAAACTCTTTGTATGTCAAGAGCCTGCTCTGATACCAATTGTTATTCCTAGTGGACTAACAATGAGATTTACAGAAGGGGGGTTGAATGTAAATCTCAAAACTTTTTCAAGTTTTGAGCAGTTTATGAAAGTTGTGTGTTCAAGAAGAACAAGTGTGTGAATTGCTTTAAGCTAATACAGACAGATATATATTCAAGCACAAATGTAAAGAACACAACAGACCTTAAAAACTTTTCTGGTGGATTTGTTGTTCCACCAGAGATGGTATTTTAGAAAATCTGTGATTAAACAATGTTGATCACAGCTGCATCCTAGTACAAACTAGATGAATTTTCTCTCAATATTTTTCTAAACAGCTCTGGAAAATCTCACATCTAATTACTAGCTTCTACTTGGTTTATATATTACCAAGTGTACAAGTGAAGAACAATATAAAATACAGTAATAAAATAAGATCTTCACTTGCTTCTTTTCCTGTTCACTCCAGTACTTTGTTGACTATTGCATCTTTGTACTAGAGAAGAACGGCTGCTTTTTCTGTTGTTCCTGAAATTCGGCTACCACATCTCAGTTGTCTCTATCAACCCATGTGCCTCTGTTTGTAGGTACAACTACCCCTTATCAACGGCTAATCATCAGAACATCCGTTGAAGCTTTCATCCGTTGATGCACTCATCCGTTGAAGGATGTTATCCGTTGAAGCTTTCATCCGTTGATGCACTCATCCGTTGAAGGATGTTATCCGTTGATGACTTTATCCGTTGAAGCTTTAGAGACATCCGTTGAAGCTTAGCTTCTCATCCGTTGAAGGTCTTTAAGTCATCCGTTGATACCACTTCACTTATACAAAATTACAAGGCATGAAGTATTTACAATTGGCCTTCCTATCTGCATATCATCTAGTAGTCAACATGACTCATAGTTTCTCTCAACTTCCAAGAATTACATTTTAAATACAGAGACTGAAATATGCTACAACACTAGACTTATTTCTAAGTAAAGCTACACCATCAACGGATAGCCAAAGTGGTCTTATCCGTTGAGGCTACAGACACTAAATTTCTACTTAAGTATTTTGTTAAACATATCATCAAACTAATGCACATACATTCCTAACAGAAATTATGAAAGTGTATGTTGATTATCGGGAGTTTAACAAAATGACGAATAAGAATATGTAACCCTATTAAGAATTGATTATTATGTGACCTAATACAAGAAGTGTGTTATTTCTCGGGGACTGACTTAAAATCCAGCCTGAGGAGCATTGCAAGTTCGGGTGATATTACGTGGAATAACAAGTGTATCAGTTGTCTATAAGGATTTAAGGAACATGGTGTATAAGGAGTACTTGGATAAGTAAATTATATTTATTGATAACATCCTCATATATTCAAAGACTAAAGAAGTCCCTGTAGAACGCCCATGGATTTCCCTACGGAGATTAGAAGGGAAGTAAGTATACACTAAGTTTTCAAGTATGAATTCTGGTTGAAAATAACGAAAGGTTTTGAGAATTCCATTAACAACCATCTAAGCAAAGCCAGTGTAGTAGCTTATGCCTCGTGTAGAGAAAAAAAAAGATTAAATGTGGTTAAGATTGCTAAGGAATTAGTAAAGGAATTGGAAACTGTGCAAGTTGAAGTTGAGTATCCGAAGGTGATGAGGAGTGAGTATATGTTATTATTCTCCAGCCTTAACTAATGGAAAGGAGTAGGAGGTGTTCGATTGTTTGGAAACTAAGTTGAAAATGAGCACCGCCTATCGTCCGTAAACGAAAGGTCAAAGTGAAAAGATGACTTAGACAATACAAGATACGTTGAGAGTATATATCCTGGATCTAAAAAGGAAATTGAGGTAATCATCTACCATTGATTGAACTTTTCTATATCAGTAGTTATCATGCTAATAAGCTAATGCTACCATGCGAAGCCCTGTGTAGCCATAAGTGTAGATTCCCACAATAGTGAGAGAAAGTGGGAGAAAAGAAGATGTCAAGTCCTAAGTTAATTCAGCACACCAAGGACGTAGTGATATTGAGTTGGAAAAGATTTGAAATAGCTCGGGATAGACAAAGAAAGAAGGCGGATTTACATCGAAAGAGTATGGATATAGAAACAAGATCGTTGGTATTGATAAAAGTTTCACCTTGGAAGAGATTGGTTAGGTTTGGTTAAAAGGAGCGAGTTGAGTCCTAAATATAGGGAATCATTCGAGGTATTGAGGAAGATAGATGAAGTTGCTCATGGGTTAGTATTGTCACCGTACTTGCAACAAATTTATAGTGTATTTCGCGTGTTAATGTTAAAGCGATATATTTTTTATTTGAATCAAGTCGTTGATTAGGAGCCAATGGGATCTCATCCAAATTTGTTCTGCTTAGAATAATCAATCCAGTCCTAGATTGTTGAGAACCAGTCTCTAGTAACGAGTTATTCATATAAATAAAGTATTGGGAGAAATCCTATAACGCCCTCCAAATCCGGGGTATAGATTTAGGGCATTATTAATAACAACTACAAACTAAACCTGCACAAGCGGAATATAAATATGATAATTACCCCGAACTACTGCTACTCAGGATCTTTTAAGGTTAAGAGTTGAAAACAAGAATCACACACTAACTTTATTATAAACCCAAATAAAAACAATCTGTCTCAAGAACTCTCTTTGTTACAAAACTTTATTCTATCTACATTCTCACCACACAACTTTTATTCAAACCCCACAAAACTTTTATTCAACCCAACATTACTACTTATCCTGTTACACCTGATCTGGTAACTCAAAGCTCTCTTCGGGAATAGGAAGGAACACTCTTGGTATAAGAGGGTCCCGCTGCTTGACTCGTTTCTTGACTACGCGGGTCCTGATGGGTTTCATTCTCTACCTTAACTGTAAAACAATAGGAATAACAATAAAAAGGGATGAGCCAAAATTGCTCAACAAGCCTGCAACAATATATATGTATAATATAAAGAGAGAAGAATAAGTGAACCAATAAGTTGCTGGTTTCTACAACCATATGTATCTGTATAGGATAATAATTTTCCAACACTGGCGAGTACCAAATGAACAAGACTGGAAACAAGAACCAACATATGCACTATAACTTGCTGATCAGTCAAGATACAGTACATATCTATACCCAACTGCATAGACCCAACCAATATAAGGAGTACTCAGGCAACTATGGCCTATTAATTAAAGGTCTGGGTAAAACCCAGCCCATAAAGTAACCATCCAGTCCAAAGCGTAGCATCCGGAACAATTGGAATGCTTTTGATGTATCCCAATACCAGGATATATCAAAGTATATGTAACAAGGGTAAAAGTATAGGAATACGAATAAAGGATTCAATAAATTGGGAGAAATCAAGAATCAAACTGAAATAGAAACAAGATTCAATAATTGTGTAACAGTGTATATGAACAAAAATTTATCAAAGATAACTGATATGGGAAAATGAGATATAATTCACTATTCTGAATTTAGAATAGGGGAAAACTTGCCTTGCGCGTACTTAACCTGGTTTAACTCACCGCCTTCTGTCCCTAGCCTGATCGGCCTTGCTGACATTGAACCAATCATAGAAAGATAGTCATTTAGATAATTTACTATATACGTGTATCTTGAATTGATACTACGCAACCCTATCAATCTACCCATGCATTTCTATCTGACTCGCATATATACACATATAATTATATAGCACGTAAGGTTCACATAACCACGTAAAGCACATAGCACATAAAGCATGTAACACCCCCAAATCCGGGGTCGGGGATTCGGGTTGTCACGAGTTCCATTTCCCTTATCAATACTTAATCTTAACAGTCAACCAACTACTGAGTACTGTGACCCCACAATATACACACACACACCACAAGTTATAGTCTCAGAGATGAATACCAAAAATAACACAAGTCATTTTATTCCACAATTATAAACCGTTACACCTTAAAAGGGTTTCTGAATAATTTACATATTCCTTGCCATTATTACAATTCATATTATACATAAGTGTGGTTCATCAATAGTTGAAAACCTAGCCTATTGGTAGCTCCTACCTCAGCTACGGCGGCATCAACGCTTCCAGAAAACTGCGGAACATTTCCTAACCGCTTGCGAATTGGAAGCTTGGTCATGTTCATCTTTTCTATCTGTCGTTGTGTGATGAAAGAAGAAAGCAAGGGTGAGCAACAAGCCCACCGAAATAGTATGTATAATAATTAACAATATATGAGCATTCTCATAGTATTCATGAAAGTCTTGGTCAAGAAGAAATGAACCAAGTTGATATTTTAACGCGACCAAGTCGCAAAATATTCAGTATATATATACCTATATACTTTTCAAAATCTTTGAAATCCTCTGACATGTATAATATACACAGAGTTCCGGTTTATAACTGTATAAAAATATCGTTGCAAGGTGATCTCATATATCTAACCTTGTCTCAACGTTTTTCTGAAAATCTTTGACATGCACAAGATAATCATTTACTAGATATAAGTTTAAAAGATGAAGTTACAAGATACTCCAATATACTTATATCTTTTCGGAATACTACTTGAACTACCACCGTTCAAGTTATAATTAGTTTCAAAAGTTTATCACATAGATGAGACTAAAAGGCATAACTTGTATAGAATCAATCTTTGAAATATCATTCAAAAGAAATGAAGTTACGAGATACTTCATTTGATGGAAACATCATTTTGAAAACTCGACCCTGCCAACACTCAACAATCGCCCAGCCGTAGCCTTTCTATCGAAGTGCTCTGGGTAGTGTTGCAGAAATATCCAACTGGATGATGAACTCATTACGGGAGTTTTCCGCGCCAGGAAGACCACTCACGATGATCAGTCACAGTAGTGAAACCCCACCATTTTCTACATGTAGAGGAGAACCTGTCGGATTTACTTGTCAACCGAACACTGGACTCCTAAGGAATGGACCGTCTTAGCGGAACTTCCAGGCCAATTGGGCCAATATAATAAGGTTGAGCCGGCGCCACTCGACCACTTACGTCACTCCTAGTTCAGATGAAATCCATGACTCTGAAACGTAAAGCTCGTCCCCACTTTCCCCAAGTAGAAACTTGTTGATACGGCTCCACCAAGAAGTCGTATCTAGTTGGAAAGGAAAACTCACCGATATTTCCCAGGCGATGCCTGTTAATGGATTAACTTGTTCCAAGAATTTTACTTCCCGAGTGTTGGGTAAGTAATCAAAAACTCTTTTATCATAATAGCAACATGAGTTGCGAATATAAAATACACCACAGAGCCGGATCCCTCAGGTTTTGAGCGAGTATTTAAATCCCCTTCGAAAGGAGGATCTTAAATAAAAAAATGAGTTTTGGGATCCGCCCTAACCTTTTAAAATCATTTTGAAGACTCGAAAACATTTTTAAGAATGTTTGGAGTGATGCTGATTTAATAAAATAAATCAGTCCCAATATATTAGAAAATATCTGAATATTATTATTTAAATAATATTCCCATAAAGAATAATCTTTATAAAAATAATTGAAGTAGAAGTTTTAAAACTTATACTTGAAATGAATAATAAATAACCAGAGATATACTTATACGAAAGTATGATCTTTATTTGAATAATCGAAAATAAGTTTGATTATCGAAACATTATTCTTTAATAAAATAAAGAATATTATTTAGTAAATAAGCGGAGTCATAAGTCCTCGAATGAATATTCAAAAATAATATTCATTAAATAAAATAAACGGAGTCATATGTCCTCGAATGAATATTCAAAATAATATTCATTAAATAAAATAAACGGAGTCATATGTCCTCGAATGAATATTCAAAATAATATTCATTAAATAAAATAAAACGGAGTCATATGTCCTCGAATGAATATTCAAAATAATATCCATTAAATAAAATAAACGGAGTCATATGTCCTCGAATGAATATTCAAAATAATATTCATTAATAAAAATAAAGTTATCGAATAAACCTTATTCGATTCATAGTTTTGAAAACTATATCTTATATATATATATAAATATATATAATATACTCGGGAACATCGACTCCCAGTTTTAGAAAATGTTCACCTTTGGGTCCCCTATACTAAGGGTATACGCAACTACTGCTTATCTCTAGTATAGGTATTATGCAACTATAAGCATTGGAATCAACAGATATATATCAAGATTACGAAACAGACATGCATATATACCATATTACATGCTCCAATATATCGCAAGATTTGCTAATTAACCATCATGCATCTATCACAAGATAATGCATATACATATGTATACATCACAACAACATTATAACGGGTAGAAAACTTGCCTGAGCGACTGGGGGTGGTAAAAGTCCTGGGATGAGTCTGGTAACCTATAAACCACATATAAGTTGGAATTAAACCAAAGTCGCTTAAGAATCTATACTTTAACCAGTTAGACTCTAATGCTCGCTTTGCGCTTAATGATTCTCTTAAGTCGCTCGAGTACCCTCGGCTCCACCATTTTTAATAAATTAACCATTAAGAGTTTTAAAGCGATTCTTTCGCGAGTGCCTTACCAACTGCCTAATACACTTTACATAAATGTTTCATACTCCAATTAGTCATTTAAGGTCTTTAACCAATGTTTCAAAGTAAGGAGAAGGGTAATGGTTCGTTCGCGAAACGCCGTTACTTAAAACGGTCGTTTCTCCTAAACCGTACATCGGATTCAAACGAACCACATATCAAAATGAAGCTCGTAACATGAACTATCTAATAATAGCAGTGGTCAAAACCTAACAGTGAGTTCTCGGGTGCTGATGTTAAGAACAAAACAGTCTAAAGTAAATCAGACATTACGACGGCTATGTTTACGCGATTACCAATTTTTATCCTACTCCAAATCAACCACCAATCAATCACAATTCAACAATACAACCAAACTCCATCCATAAATCACTACAACAGCCCCAACACCTCAAGTTTTCCAATTTATATTATTCTCAAACATGAACTAAAACTATTCTTAAGTTCATTAACTAATAACCAAGATTTACAACTCCAAAAACATCACAAAACCAACTAATCTCTACATATTTAATCACCATGCTTCTCATGAACTATCCTACTCATAATAAGCTCTTAATATGCAATAAAAATGCTAGGTTAAGAGATTATACCTTCCTTTGTGAGTAAGAGTAACTAAGGAGCTTGGAATCACCCTTGAAAGTCCTTACCAAAGCTTAATCTAACCAAAAACACAAGATCAAACAATTTAAATTTCTTGAAAACACTATTCACTCTCTTCTTAAATGATTTATTGAAAGAGATTGTGAAGGAATTTGGAGTTTAAACTCCTAGGATAGCCATAACTAATCATAAAGAACCTTGGATAATTACCTTGCAATTTAACAATGGTTGGATCTTGGATTTTGAAATTTTCCTCTTTGAAAAAGAAGAAAAGCCGAGAGCTTCTCTTGAATGATGAGAGTCAACTTTGTTTTTGTGTTTTTTGATTTATTTGGCTTGGTTGATTCACTTTTGTTTTGATTTATTACCTTTTAACCATGGTGAATTTTGTGTGGTTTATAATCAACCAACCTTCCTTCCTTTTTGGTCATGCTTAGGTTATCATTCTTATGTCATCTTCCCATGCTTGTCCTCTTCTTATTGGTTTGATGACATCATCCTCACTAACCTCTTTGATTAGCTCCTAATTACTTGGCTAATGACCGCTGATCTGTTATACGGTTCGCTTAACTTTCGTTTTCGTTTTCGTTTATCGTTTGAGGGATCATACCCGGGATCTTATTACTTGGGTTCCCTTAACCTTTATCAATACATTATATTCCTTTATGATCCTTTCTTATAATCCTTGAATTTAAATCCTTTTTATCCCGTTCCCTTATACTCAATTCTTTCGGTATTTGGTGGATTTTCGGGAAAAATCAAAGTGTTCGAATTTGGATTCTAACGATCTTTACATACACTTATATCCTATATAAAGTACTAATAAGATCTCAGAATAACAATAGAAGAACCACTACATAGTGTGGCATGGAAAGTTTTCTTGTTCAGCATAATCAGCAAAACACTATTCATAAGGGTTACTAAAAGTTAAAAAATTTTGGGGTTATTACAAAGCACATAATTGATTTTTGGACTTATAAATATTTTTGGAATCGATACTAGACTCATATCTGTATTAACTAGTCCTATCTGATTTTATTGCAATTTTTCGGGATTTATTTGACTCAATTATACCCCTATTAGGGTCTATAAACCATTAACTAACACAAGACCACTCTCTTCTGGAAGAAATTATAACTTACAATTATTTTTATTGGATTCGTTTCATTTTTCTGAGTCTAGGGGTCTTCGTTTCGCTCAAATCGGACTAACGGTTTAATTATTATGAATTAAACAAGAATTAATTAATTAATAATTAATTATAAATAATTAATTATAATTGAAGAATCCTTAATTATATTTTTTTAATAATAAATTAATAATTATTGTATTTTAAAATAATTAATCCCTAATTATTAGGATTAATTACTATTTACTATAATTAGTTACAAATTATTATTACTTATTCGATTAGATCGATTATTTATAAATAAACAATCGATACAACTAACTAATACGCTATTTATCGAATAAATACTAATTACTCGAATTATAGTCTAACTCAACGATTAACTACTCGTATAAATACGAGCTACTCGCGATTCTCGAATAACTATCGAATCGCTATTATTACTATACATATACGATTAATTAATCAATTATTTAATTGTATTTAATTATTCGATACGAATAATTATTACGATATTATTCGAATAAATTATCGCTCGAATAATAATTCTAATTATCGAATCACTACTCGTATAAATACGAGTTACTCGTAATATTAACTAATTATCGGATTATTGATCGTATTATTTAATTATTTTTATTCCTTATTTATTAATTAATTACCTAAGTATTAATTAATTACTTAATTATTAATTAATTAGATAACTAATAAATAATTAGATAGATAATTAAATAATTAAATAATTAAATAATTAAATTCAAAATTCTAGATTAATAAAATAATTTAGAAATTAATTATACTATTTTTCAGAGTTTAAAACCGATTTTTTAATCAATTTTTTGAATTACCAAAAGGATTTTCTGATTTTAGAAAAATAGATTAAATATATAAAAATCAGAAACACATAAAAGGAAAAAGGGGTTAGGGTTTTTGGATCAAACCCCGGGTCGAAACCGGGTTGGACAGGTTGAACCTGGGTCGACGATGAACACGTGCCCAGAATCTGGCGCGGCGAGGAAGTCTCCGGTGAACGGAATATCAACCCGAAATGACTGGTTCGGTCTCGTTTCTCAGTGATTTCAGTCAGCCATAACATCGTATCAACATCCCTGTCTTCTCCTTCCTCGTTCAACGACACAGCAGCCGGAAAACTGAGAAACGCGGCGACGGCGCCGCTTTCCGGCCACCCCGAAAATAGAACCCAACCGGCACAAAACCGGTGTTGTTCGATTCCTTACTCGACGATCTACACTCTCAGGGCAATCAAAACAGCTAACAAACACTCAATCGAAAAACCTGAATTCAAGTAATAATCCGAAAATTACGAAATTAAAAACAAGAAATCAAACAACAAAACTAATTACATAATCGAAAACTACGATCAATAAGCTTCAAAACGGATACTTACATGACTGATTTGGTTAACAAAATCACGATCAAAATCTGGTTTGATTCTCTGCCCTGTTCTTCACCAACAAACCCTAATTCCTAATTTTCTGAATTTTCTGATTTTTTATGATTAATTAACTAATTAATTAACAGTAAATCAACTATTTATATTTATGAAAATAATACCCCCAAAAAAAATTAAGGGCCTAATTACACTCCTAATAAAAATATTTGGCCCCAATTTTTATAATTTTTGGGTATTAATAATGAATTTTTAAATATCCAATAAATACAAAATTAATGTCAAAAATTCCCAAAAATTGTGAATATTACAAAAATGCAAAGAAAAATGATGTATGATAATTTTATGATCATATATAAATAAAAATATGATTTTTGCGGGGTTTTTGATACCCGAAGGGGTTCGGAAAAGTCATTTTTTGCGAAAAAGGTAAATTTGTAAAACGTCTAGGGGTTCAGAATAGCGATATGGTATAGGGCATTTTTGGAAAAATAGGGCCAATGATTTTATTTGAAATACGGGCTTTTAAAACATGGTTTTGAGCTGTACGGGTTTTAATATAAAATATATAACTTACGATAAAACACTCAATAAATATCCAAAACACGTTTGGATCAAAACAGATAACACGTAACATATAGCAGTTAGGGTTTAATGACTCAACAAATTTAATCACATAATAATACACATAATTTATCTTTATTATGATATAATACAAGCTTAATTTCTCGGTCGTTACATTCCCCCCCCCCCTAACAGGATTCTGTCCTCAGAATCACACTATGCAAACAATTGAGGATACTTTTCTAATATTTCACTCTCGAGCTCCCAGGTTGATTCTTCAACCACTGGGTTTCTCCACAAAACTTTCACTAATGACACAGACTTATTTCTTAATACCCTCTCTTGCCGATCTAGAATTCTTATCGGCTGCTCTATATACGACAAATCTGCCTGAAGTTCTATTGGTTCATATTCTATTACATGTCTTGTATCAGGGTTGTACTTCTTAAGCATAGATACATGAAATACGTTGTGAATATGCTGCATATGGGGTGGTAAAGCTAACTCATACGCAACCTTCCCAATTTTCTTCAAAATTTCAAATGGTCCGACGTAGCGATGTTTCAATTTGCCTTTATTGCCAAACCTCGTTAATCCCTTCCATGGTGATACCTTTAGCAATACATGCTCTCCTTCCTGGTAGTCCATATCCTTTCTAGATAGATCTGCATATTTACGCTGTCGATTCTACGCTGCTTCAAGTCACTTGCGGATAAGTTCTACTTTTTCCTTAGTCTGCTGAATCAGTTCTGGACCTAGAATTTTACGTTCTCCCACTTCATCCCAACAGGTAGGTGATCCGCATTTTCTTCCATATAGAGCTTCATAAGGTGGCATCCCAATACTCGCTTGATAACTGTTATTGTAAGAAAATTCCACTAGCGGTAAGTGCTCGTCCCAATTGCCTTCAAAGTCTATTGCGCATACACGTAGCATATCTTCGATTGTTTGAATTATCCTTTCGCTTTGTCCGTCCGTTTGTGGATGATAAGCAGTGCTCATGTTCAACTTCGTTCCTAGACATTCTTGGAATTGTCTCCAAAATCTCGAATTAAAACGGGGATCTCGATCCGATACAATCGATACGGGTACTCTATGACGCATTACGATTTCCTTGAGATATAAGTGCACTAACTTGTCCAGTGAAAATCTTTCGTTGATCGGAAGAAAATGTGCTGATTTCGTTAATCGATCAATGATAACCCAAATTGCATCGTGATTTGCTTTCGTCCTTGGAAGTCCCACTACAGAATCCATTGCTAAGTGTTCCCATTTCCATTCTGGAATATCTAGTGGCTGTAGTAGTCCGCTCGGGCGTTGATGTTCAGCTTTCACTCTTTGGCACGTATAATACTTGCTGACCCATTCCGCTATCTCTTTCTTCATATTTGGCCACCAAAAATTTTCCTTCAAGTCTCTGTACATGAGCATTGAATTGAACATCTTGAACTATGAGCATCTTGCAAAATTTTCGCTTTCAGTTCCGGTACATTAGGTATCCAGATCCTTGAAGCAACATGAAAAATTCCTTTAGTATCTTTCTGACTGGTAATCTCTTCTCCTGTCAAATTGTCGATATCCTGGTCCATTACCTCTTCCTGACACCTTCTTATTTTCTCCAATAGTTATGGCTGAAAAGTCATAGCGTGAATCATTTCGGTAGAACTTTCTGGCACACGAACTTCAATTTCTTTGATTAAGTCCTCTGAAGACGTTAACAGGTTCAATCGTTCCTTTCGACTTAACGCATCTGCTACTACATTGGCCTTGCCTGGATGATAATTGATTGAAACATCGTAATCCTTGATTAATTCTAGCCAACATCGCTGTCACATGTTAAGTTCCTTCTGGGTAAAATATACTCCAAGCTTTTGTGATCTGTATAAATCTCACATCTTTCACCGTACAGATAATGTCTCCAAAGCTTCAGTACGAACATAATTGTTGCTAGTTCAAGATCGTGCGTCGGATATTTTTGTTCATGCGACTTTAACTGTCTAGAAGCGTATGCGATCACGTTGCCATGTTGCATTAAAACACATCCAAGTCCTCGATAAGAAGCGTCACTGTATATGACAAAGTCTCCTTGATCATCAGGTAAAACAAGCATAGGTGCGGTTACGAGTCGATTCTTCAATTCTTGGAAACTTGCTTCGCATTTCTCATTCCATTCGAACTTTTCATTCTTCCGCGTCAACTTCGTCAATGGTGTGGCTATCTTTGCAAAATCTTTAACGAATCTTCTGTAATAACCGGCTAATCCCAAGAAACTTCTGACTTTAGTTGGCGTCTTTGGTCTTTCCCAATTTAAAATAGCTTCAATCTTTGCGGGATCCACTTCAATTCCTTCAATTCTAATGATGTGTCCTAAAAACTGCACTTCCTTTAGCCAAAATTCACATTTTGAAAATTTCGCATAGAGTTGCTCCTTTCATAACGTCTCCAATGTCGTTCTTAAGTGCGATGCATGTTCTTCCTCCCTCTTTAAATAAATCAAGATGTCATCAATAAATACAATGATAAACTTATCCAAGTACTTCTTGAATACTCGATTCATCAAATCCATAAACGCTGCAGGTGCATTCGTCAGTCCAAAAGCCATCACAAGAAATTCATAATGTCCGTACCTCGTTCTGAACGCTGTCTTTGGAATATCTTCTGCCCTGATCTTTAACTGATGATAACTTGATCGTAAGTCGATTTTCGAAAACCATGCTGCTCCTTTTAGTTGATCAAATAAGTCGTCAATGCGAGGCAAAGGATATTTATTCTTGATAGTTAACTTGTTCAGCTCACGATAATCAATACACAGCCGCATGCTGTCGTCCTTCTTTTTCACGAACAATACTGGTGCGCCCCATGGGGATACACTTGGCCTTATAGTTCCTTTGTCGAGAAGTTCTTGCAACTGCTTTGCTAATTCCTTCATTTCAACGGGTGTCATTCGATATGGATCTTTCGAAATTGGTTCAGTCCCTGGCGCCAAATCAATAGTGAACTCGATTTCTCGATCCAGTGGAAGTCCTGGAAGTTCATCTGGAAAGACGTCAGGAAACTCACAAACTACAGGAATATCTTCAATCTTCGGACTTTCTTTGTTAGTATCAAATACATAAGCTAAGTAAGCTTGACATCCTTGGCGTAACAATCTTCTCATCTGCATCATTTTTAGGAATTTCTGCTTTTGCTTCTAACCTTTAAATGTTACCATTTTATTTTCTTCAGTTTACAATTTCACTTTCTTATTTGCGCAATCAATCTGAGCATTATTACTAGCTAGCCAATCCATTCCTAAAATAACATCAAACTCTCCTAACCTGAAAGGTATCAAATCAACTGAGAAATGACATCTCACTATCTCAATATCACAACCTGGGCATACTTGATCTACCATAACTTGATCATCATTTGCTAATTTTATGACTAGCACTTCATCTAACCACTGAGTCTCACAATCTATCTTAGAGATAAAATCTTTAGAAATAAAAGATCTGGTAGCTCCTGAATCAATCAATACTAGAGCATTTACGGAATTCACAGGGAGCGTACCTGCAACCACATTCGGACTCTGTATTGCTTCTTTCATTGACATGTTGAAAGTCCTTGCCCTGGGCTGATTTTGTGGTGGTAGTAGAGGTGGAGGTAATGCTAAAACCCTTGGAATACTAGCGGTCATTGTAACTCCTCTACAGTCCTTGGCAATATGTCCTTTTCTTCCACACTGGAAATAAGTGACCTCTGCTCTTCCCATCGGACATTCTCCAGAGTAGTGTCCCTTTTGCTTGCACATGAAACACGTGACATTTGGCTTGTTACAAATCCCAGTATGCTTTTTACCACATATTCTGCAATCAGGTATAGGCGGTCGGATAAGTCTTTGCTGAGTTGGGGAAGGAAGTCGATTACCCATCCTCTGGTTATTTTGTTCTGATCTCCTGGCATTTATTTTTCCCCGGGCTTGAAATCCCGGCTTTCTATTAAAACGGTTCTGAGAATTTCCTGGTCCCTTCTCTTTCTGAGCTGCTTCACTCTCACCTTCAATGATCATAGCCTTCTGAACAACTGCCGTATAAGTTGTCAGCTCAAACACAGCTACCCTGCTATGAATCCATGGCTTCAGTCCTTGCTGGAATATCTTAGCCCGCTTTTCATCCGTATCCACTTGCTCAGGAACAAATCTGGCCAATTCAGTGAACTTGGTCTCATAATCTGCGACCGATAAGTTATCTTGTTTCAGCTCCAGGAACTTGATCTCCATCTGATTCTTCATAAAGCGAGGAAAATATTTCTCTAGGAAAAGATCAGTGAATCTATCCCAGGTCACCACACCTTCCCCTTCCAAAGCTTTCTTCGATTCCCACCAGTAATTGGCTTCACCTTTCAGAAAGTAGCTAGCGAACTCCGTTTTCTATTCTTCCTCAACTTTCACCAACGTAAAAGCCTTTTCCATTTCCTTCAACCAAGCTCTCGTATTTGTAGGATCTGTGGAACCGACAAATTCCAGAGGTTTTACCGCCTGAAATTGCTTGAAAGTGACTGTAGATGCTGCTGGTGGTACTTGATGTCCTGGATGAGCGGCTTGATGTAACATCTGTTGTTGGAACTACTGTTGTTGCTGCTGCATTTATTGTTGCATCATCAGCATCTGCTGTTGCATGAGATAAAACATCTGATCCATCTAATTATTATTGTTTTGGCCCTCAGTATTTTCGTTAGACGAGTCGGGTCGTGCTTTTCTTTTAGGTGCCATCTTTCTGATAATAAAACAATAGGTTCTCTTAATAACGATACACTGAACAGGTGTTATGGAATAGAAATAGTCTTTATAGTATTAAAACATCGTTAAAACAGTTGATATGGGGAAAGAAAACAATTCATTAAATATCTAAATGAATAAAACAATGTGATGTGTAAATAAATCCTTTTTTTAAAGTACTTTTAAAATTTTTGAAAACATAAAGGGTACAACATGATTTTAAATAAAACAACATTTGTAAATATGTAACGATATAACAGTGAAATAAATGTAAATGCTTAAATAACCGGGAAATAAAGAAAACGTGAAAAGGTTCATCTTAAATATATGGATAGGACACCAGCTGCAGGTGTCAATGCTTGATACAAAAGCCTATGATGTGTCAGTCGTACTGCTACTGCTATCAGTCAAGACTAGTAGCTACACTCATATAAACTAGTCATACAATACTAGGCTGCCTCTATCTATAAAAATATACAAGATACAACACTCATCCATCTGCTAGTATCAGAATCCTGGTGGCACATGGCTCAGCTCCTCCTGCAAAGCCTATAACACTGCATCTGTAAGTCCCATCGCCCTACGATATGCTACCTCTGCACTAATATCATGTTGCCTCAGATCAGTAAGCTGCTGAGAACTAACTCTGTGAATCTGGCATAGCCTCTCTCTCAATATGTAGTCTGGTCGTAGTGCTCGGACTGGACCGTCCGCCTGTGTCTCAAACAATCCAATGATCTCTCTACACTGGTTCTGCCATCGAATCCTCTCCTCTCTCTCTGCCTGAAAACGCTGATATGTAACTGTATGATGCTCACGAAGATCCGTGCGGGAACCTCGAGAAGGTAATGGACCATCTACTACTACCTCGTCCATGAACTCCGGCTGTGGAAACTGATATACCCCGGGAACAGGGGCATATATAGCTAGCGGGGCAGGAAATAAGACAGGTTGTTCCATAGGTGTATACACTGGTGGCTCTGCCTCAGGCTCCATCGGTGGAATCTCTGGAATCTTGACTGGTGGCATAGGAATCTGGGGCTCTAGATCCTCCCACTGCGGAAGATCAATCATGTCAGGAATATCGAACATCAGGAACTCTAGTGGTGGAAAATCTGGTATCTCTGGCTCAAAATATGGAAAATAATCTGCAAAATCTGGTACCTCTGGGGGAAGTGGTATCTCTGGTGTTGGTCCAGGTGACAATGGTGGAGGTGGTGGCAATGAAGGAAAGATCTGCTCTGACACTGGAGCCACTACCGGTGCAACCACTGGATCTGTCTCGGTTCGCTCCGTAGACGATGATAAAGAAGCCATCTAATATACATAACAATAATAACACAAAAACAATCAAATCATAATCCTAAAACTCATAACTTCTAATCACGTAAATAGACAATCCTAACACTCTTACTTCCATCCTATCTGATCTTTCTATCTTATCTTAACCCTAATGTTCTTGTTTTCAAGGGTCAAAACCTAAGCTCTGATGCCAACTATGACACCCTCCAAATCCGGGGTATAGATTTGGGGCATTATTAATAACAACTACAAACTAAACCTGCACAAGCGGAATATAAATATGATAATTACCCCGAACTACTGCTACTCAGGATCTTTTAAGGTTAAGAGTTGAAAACAAGAACCACACACTAACTTTATTACAAACCCAAATAAAAACAATCTGTCTCAAGAACTCTCTTTATTACAAAACTTTATTCTATCTACATTCTCACCACACAACTTTTATTCAAACCACACAAAACTTTTATTCAACCCAACATTACTACTTATCCTGTTACACCTGATCTGGTAACTCAAAGCTCTCTCCGGGAATAGGAAGGAACACTCTTGGTATAAGAGGGTCCCGCTGCTTGACTCGTTTCTTGACTACGCGGGTCCTGATGGGTTTCATTCTCTACCTTAACTGTAAAACAATAGGAATAACAATAAAAAGGGATGAGCCAAAATTGCTCAACAAGCCTGCAACAATATATATGTATAGCATAAAGAGAGAAGAATAAGTGAACCAATAAGCTGCTGGTTTCTACAACCATCTGTATCTGTATAGGATAATAATTTTCCAACACTGGCGAGTACCAAATGAACAAGACTGGAAACAAGAACCAACATATGCACTATAACCTGCTGATCAGTCAAGATACAGTACAGATCTATACCCAACTGCATAGACCCAACCAACATAAGGAGTACTCAGGCAACTATGGCCTATTAATTAAAGGTCTGGGTAAAACCCAGCCCATAAAGTAACCATCCAGTCCAAAGTGTAGCATCCGGAACAATCAGAATGCTTTTGATGTATCCCAATACCAGGATATATCAAAGTATATGTAACAAGGGTAAAAGTATAGGAATACGAATACAGGATTCAATAAATTGGGAGAAATCAAGAATCGAAGTGAAATAGAAACAAGATTCAATAATTGTGTAATAGTGTATATGAACAAAAATTTATCAAAGATAACTGATATGGGAAAATGAGATATAATTCATTATTCTGAATTTAGAATAGGGGAAAACTTGCCTTGCGCGTACTTAACCTGGTTCAATTCACCGCCTTCTGTCTCTAGCCTGATCGGCCATGCTGACACTGAACCAATCATAGAAAGATAGTCGTTTAGATAATTTACTATATAAGTGTATCTTGAATTGCTACTGCGCAACCCTACCAATCTACCAATGCGTTTCTATTTGACTCGCACGTAAGGTTCACATATAATTATATAGCACGTAAGGTTCACATAACCACGTAAAGCACATAGCACATAAAGCACATAATTGATTTTTGGACTTATAAATATTTTTGGAATCGATACAAGACTCATATCTGTATTAACTAGTCCTATCTGATTTTATTGCAATTTTTCGGGATTTATTTGACTCAATTATACCCCTATTAGGGTCTATAAACCATTAACTAACACAAGACCACTCTCTTCTGGAAGAAATTATAACTTCCAATTATTTTTATTGGATTCGTTTCATTTTTCTGAGTCTAGGGGTCTTCGTTTCGCTCAAATCGGACTAACGGTTTAATTATTATGAATTAAACAAGAATTAATTAATTAATAATTAAGTATAAATAATTAATTATAATTGAAGAATCCTTAATTATATATTTTAAATAATTAATTAATAATTATTATATTTTAAAATAATTAATCCCTAATTATTAGGATTAATTACTATTTATTACAATTATTTACAAATTATTATTACTTATTCGATTAGATCAATTATTTATAAATAAACAATCGATACAACTAACTGATACGCTATTTATCGAATAAATACTAATTACTCGAATTATAATCTAACTCAACGATTAACTACTCGTATAAATACGAGCTACTCGCGATTCTCGAATAACTATCGAATCGCTATTATTACTATACCTATACGATTAATTAATCAATTAATTAACTGTATTTAATTATTCGATACGAATAATTATTACGATATTCTTCGAATAAATTATCGCTCAAATAATAATTCTAATTATCGAATCACTACTCGTATAAATACGAGTTACTCGTAATATTAACTAATTATCGGATTATTTATCATAATATTTAATTATTTTTAATCCTTATTTATTAATTAATTACCTAATTATTAATTAATTACCTAATTATTAATTAATTAGATAACTAATAAATAATTAGATAGAAAATTAAATAATTAATTAAATAATTAAATTCTAAATTCTAAATTAATAAAATAATTTAAAAATTAATTATATTATTTTTCAGAATTTAAAACTGATTTTTTAATCAATTTTTAGAATTACCAAAAGGATTTTCTGATTTTAGAAAAATAGAATAAATATATAAAAATCAGAAATACATAACAGGAAAAAGGGGTTAGAGTTTTTGGATCAAACCCCGGGTCGAAACCGGGTTGGAACCGGGTCGAACCCGGGTCGATGATGAACACGTGCCCAGAATCCGGCGCGGCGGGGAAGTCTCCGGTGAACGCAAAATCAGCCCAAAACGACTGGTTCGGTCTCGTTTCTCAGTGATTTCAGTCAGCCATAACATCGTATCAACATCCCTGCCTTCTCCTTCCTCGTTCAACGACACAGCAGCCGGAAAACTGAGAAACGCGGCGGCCGCGCCGCTTTTCGGCCACCCCGAAAACAGAACCCAACCGACACAAAACCGGTGCCGTTCGATTCCTTACTCGAAGATCTACACTCTCAGGGCAATCAAAACAGCTAACAAACACTCAATCGAAAAACCCGAATTCAAGCAATAATCCGAAAATTACGAAATTAAAAACAAGAAATCAAACAACAAAACTGATTACATAATCGAAAACTACGATCAATAAGCTTCAAAACGGATACTTACATGACTGATTTGGTTAACAAAATCACGATCAAAATCCGGTTTGATTCTCTGCCCTGTTCTTCACCAACAAACCCTAATTCCTAATTTTCTGAATTTTCTGATTTTTTATGATTAATTAACTAATTAATTAACAGTAAATCAGCTATTTATATTTATGAAAATAAAACCCCCAAATAAAATTAAGGGGCTTATTACACTCGTAATAAAAATATTTGGCCCCAATTTTTATAATTTTTGGGTATTAATAATGAATTTTTAAATATCCAATAAATATAAAATTAATGTCAAAAATTCCCAAAATTGTGAATATTACAAAAATGCCAAAAAAATGATGTATAATAATTTTATGATCATATATAAATAAAAATGTGATTTTTGTGGGGTTTTTGGTACCCGAAGGGGTTCAGAAAAGTCATTTTTCGCGAAAAAGATAAATTTGTAAAACGTCTAGGGGTTCAGAATAGCGATATGGTATAGGGCATTTTTGGAAAAATAGGGCCAATGATTTTGTTTGAAATACGGGCTTTTAAAACATGGTTTTGAGCTGTACGGGTTTTAATATAAGATATATAACTTACGATAAAACACTCAATAAATATCCAAAACACGTTTGGATCAAAACAGACAACACGTAACATAGCAGTTAGGGTGTAATGACTCAACACATTTAATCACATAATAATACACATAATTTATCTTTATTATGATATAATACAAGCGTAATTTCTCGTTCGTTACAAATCCTCAAGTAGAAGAGTCTACCTGGAAGTTAGAGTAAGATATGTTTGACAATTATCCTCACTTGTTTAGTGGGTTCAGATTCTGATGACAGAATCCTTTTAAGGGGGGAGGATGTAACGACTCGTATAGTTTCATTATTATTATTATATTTAAATGTGTAATTTTGAAATTATTAAATAAATAAATTATGTGTATAGCTTTTATCAGCTATGTGTTGTCTTATTATTATTTAGGTGTGAATTGTGGTGTACCGAGTTGTTTGCGTAATTAATTATTAAGTTGTACTGAATTGTTTTTACTTTTAAAAATGATTTTAATGCAAATTTATTTGCATAAATATTTGTAATGTCTCTAAAATTGTTTTTATGCTTTTACAATTACAATAACTACTTTTGGGATTTTATAAAATTTAGAAATCAATATTTCATCAATTATTCAACCCAGTATGATTTTCTGATTGTATTTTATTATAAATTCGATATTAAAATCGGAATTGTTTCAAGAATTATGAAACTCATATTTCTTTAAGGTTGGAATATTTCGAGAATTTTAAAATTATTTTGGAAATTTTTAGGATGAATTTTACCCGCGCGTTGATTCGTTTAATTGATAAGAGCGGGTACAAGTTTCGGTTTAGGAATTTTTTTGGAAAAATTTATTTTATTAAATTTTAAATACTCTGAGCATTTCAAAATTTATTTTAATAATTTATGAATTTTATTTGTACACACTATGATTCGGTGTACGATAGCGCGTGGAATAGAATTCTGAAATACGAGTCACTCGGGCCGCAAATTATAACTGGAAATACGAAACAAAAAGGGGATAAACACAAACAGCCTTATCTCTTCTTCATTTCTATTTCTCGATCACTCCAATTTCTCATTTCTCAATCTCATTGTTTCTCTCCTTCTTAATCTTTCGGTTTCTTCTCTCTCTCGGTTTCCTCTCCTTCTTCCCGTTCTTCTCTGTTCAGGTGAGTCCCGGCCACTGTTTTTCCGGCCTCTATCATGTTCTTGGTTTTGGCTTCGATTGGGTCTTGTTGAATTACATATGTATGTATATATTGAGTATATATATATGTATGTTGCTTGACTGTCTCGCCTTGCTGTTGTTCGGTGTTATCCGGCCGCCGCCGAATTATTTTCTGGCGAGGTGGTCTGAGTTAGGTCGCGGGTGTTGTTCTGTACTTTGGTTCTGGTATGCTTCATTTGATTCTGTGGGCTGACCGAATTGGGGCTCATAATTCCTGTTGATTACTCGATATTTTTTGTTGTATATTTATGAAAGATTCGTATGAATTTTAGTGATTAATTGATTAATACTGTAGTTGTTCAGGAATTTAATCGGTGGTTTATGGTCGGAAACCTCGAGTCGAGGCACCATCGTAAAACTGCTGCCGCCTACAATGAATTCCGATGAGTCGGCGGTGGACAATGATGTTCGACTGAGTCCTACCAAAAATATTAAACATTATTTTTCTAATTATTTTGGAAGAAGATTGATTTTTAGGAAATTTAGTTCGTAAAATTTTCTCGAATGTTGGGTGTGTACAGTTGTACAGTAAATTGTCGGAATATAGTTGTTGGATTGAGATTGCGAATGATGGTTTGTTGTTGTGAATTGTGATTTGTGGACGTCGATTGTATTCGACGGGTAGTCGGATAAACAAAGGAGACGCTGCCCAATTTTCGGGAGCGTATCCTGTGAAATATCGGAACTACCACTCGAATATAAATAGTTATATAGTTATAAATAAATATTTTGTAAAATATAACTGACAACTTGTTTCCTAAAACATCGAGTATATGCATTTTCCGAAATTGAACATCGAGTCAAGTTTTGAGTATGTGAGCCTTGATTATTGTATGTATTATAATAGTACATATAAGTACGAGTCGGGATTTGATATCGAATGGGTAGGTTTGTTATTGAGGATATGTCAAGCATACCTGGAAGTCTA
Source organism: Apium graveolens (assembly GCF_009905375.1). Lineage (NCBI taxonomy): Eukaryota > Viridiplantae > Streptophyta > Magnoliopsida > Apiales > Apiaceae > Apium > Apium graveolens. The sequence continues at coordinate 28,625 of NW_027417126.1, forward strand.
ACATAGAGTATTTTAACCCTGTAGGTCCTAGTCGGGAAACCGAAAGTAGACGTTGGTCTAAAGATAATCTAGTGGACAGTCGACGAGCTCAGTAGGGTTTCAACCGAAGAACCTGAGTGTCGAAGTTGAATCCAAGGTGATCTAGTGGTTGGGCGTTAAAGCCTGAGCGTCCGGGTCGGCTCAGAGTCGTTCAGTAATAGTTATAAAGCTCTACAAGGCAAGTACCCCTGACCATTCTTTTATGGTTCAGTATATATGAATAGCTAATATTTTGATCTTGTAATGGAACAGGAACATTTTAAGTTACGTATCCCCTGTAGTTATAAATCATTGTTTTCAATTTGTTTTGGGGAAAAGTAACTTCGAAAGGTACCTATCTCGAATGAAATGATTTGCGAACTAGATTTTATATGTGTGCTGTTAAAACGAATGGTTTTGAAATATGATAGGTACACGTGTTTTGAAAACTGGATAAAACGATCAGATATGGGATTCATAGGGGCCAGAGTAGGCCTATTAAGGTGGCGTAAGAGGCTAATTCGGTTGCGCGCACTATATAACCGAATAGTCCAGCAGATCAGAGACCTAGCTAGTCTCCGAGTTCTGGAACAGGTAAATGGGATGGCAGTTGGAGCCGTCTAGTGTTGATAGCCTGATCAGCTGCCTTCACATATCCGTACGTATCTGATTTGGCTTTGTGATTCCCGTAAGGGTATAAGTACTTGAGACAGTAGTTTTGTAAATGTGAATAGCATGCTAAAATTGGACTCTGGTATTTACACACAGCACACTACTACGTTTGTTTTGTTGATAGCATGCTAGTTTTGAATATCCAGTTTATGAATGGTTACCATGTGTTGCAAATGAGCTATAACCTCTGTTCCTGTCACTGTTTTATCATAAACTGTTTTACTTGTTATTCATATAGTGGTACTGCTGAGCAATTGATTGCTCACCCTTGTAGAACGTTTAATATATGTGTTGCAGATGCCTAGGAGATTCTTCCGCGGTAGTCAGGGCAGAGTTCCAATGCCTTCCATGTCAGGCTCCTCTGAGGTAGTTGTGTTGGGCCAAAGATGGTCTATTGAGTTACTGTATTAAGTTAGTTGAGTCAGAATGGTTTGCTGTACGTCAGTTTTGTGATATTTGTAACCTAAATCATACCTAAACCTGGAAAAGGTCTTGGTAAAGGGGTCGTGGTTATGTATAATTAGTGATTTGGATTATATCATGTTTACTATTATTATTGTTGGTGACGTCAACTCCTGACCCCGGGGTTGAGGCCGTCACATGCATCTCTGAAATGTGGCAAGTACACCACACGACCCAAAAGAAACTCTTTTGAAGGCAAAAGTACCAAATGGACAAGTGAAGGTAGTCTTTTCCAGATCTTCTAGAGCAATGCAAATCTGATTATAGCCCGAATAGCCATCCAGAAGACAATAATATTCATGCCCATCCAACATGTCAAGCATCTGATCAATAAATGGAAGAGGAAAGTGATCCTTCCTCGTGGCCTTGTTCAGCTTCCTGTAATCCATGCCAACTTTCCATCCCGTGACTGTTCGAGTAGGAATGAGCTTATTCTTTTCATTAGCAACCACGGTGATGCCTCCTTTCTTTGACACACACTGAACTGGGCTCACCCAAGAACTGTCAGAAATAGGATAGATGATCCCTGCATCTAGCCACTTGAGAATTTCCTTCTTCACAACCTCTTTCTTGATCGAATTCTACCTTCTTTGTTGCTCAACATTCGGTTTGCTTCTTTCCTCTAGCAGAATTTTATGCATGCAATATGAAGGGCTGATTCCCTTTATATTTGCTATAGTCCATCCAATTGCCGATTTGAACTCTCTCGGAATTCTCAAGAGCTTTTCCTCATCAGTAGCTGAAAGGTCATATGCAATAATAATAGGCAAAGTAGATGCATCACCTAAAAATGCATACCTTAAGTGTTCAGGCAAAGGTTTAAGCTCGAGTGTAGGAGCTTCCTCAATAGATGGCTTGAGGCACTTTGGAGACTTTTTCAGCTCCTACAGTCCAAGAGATTCAAAAGGCATGTCTAGCCTTCGCTTCCAAGGAGAAGCATTCAAATACTGCAACTGCTCATCACCTTCATCATCTTCACTATCTGAATTCCCCATCAAGGCCTTCTCTAAGGCATCAGACCTTAGCAATTGATCAAGTTCTAAAGTAACCACAGAATTGACCAATTCCACCTTTAAGCACTCCTCGTTATCAGTAGGGAATTTCATGGCATTGAATACATTAAAGGTCACATCCTGATCCAATACTCACATAGTGAGCTCACCTTTCTGCACATCAATCAAGGTTCGGCCAGTAGCCAAGAATGGTCTTCCCAAGATTATGGGAATCTTCTTATCCTCCTTGAAATCAAGAATTAAAAAATCAGCAGGAAAGATGAGTTTGTCCACCTTGACCAAGACATCCTCCACAATGCCTCGTGGATATGTAATAGAACGATCGGCCAACTACAAGGACATATAAGTAGGCTTTGGATCAGGTAAGTCGAACTTCTTGAAGACAGACAAAGGCATCAAATTGATGCTAGCTCCCAAATCATATAAACACTTGTCGAATGATAAGTTTCCGATGGTGCAAGGAATAGTGAAGCTTCCAGGATCCTTAAGCTTTGGAGGCAACTTCTGTTGCAGCACATCATTGTATTCCTCCGTAAGAACAACTGTCTCTAAGTCATCGAGCTTCACTTTCCGTGAGAAAATACCTTTCATAAACTTCGCATAACTAGGCATCTGTTCAAGAGCTTCAGCGAAAGGTATGTTGATATGAAGTCTCTTGAAAACTTCCAAGAACTAAGCAAATTTCTTATCCAGCTTTTGCTTCTGCAGCCTCTTAGGAAAAGGAGGTGAAGGATAGACCTATTTTTCCCCTGTATTACCCTCAGGAGGAGTGTTGACAACAGCTTTCTTCCTTGGTTCCACTTCTGCACTTCTTCTTCAGGCACAACTTCAACTTCTGGAACTTGAGATTTTTTGGGGCTTGCAACCTTCCCAGACCTCAACGTGATTGCCTTAACCTGCTCCTTAGCTTCCCTTTTTCCTGGCACATCAGTATCACTAGGGAGTGTACCAGGTTATCGATTCAGCAAGGCATTGGCAATCTGCCCAATTTGATTCTCCAAGGTCTTGATAGAAACCGCTTGGCTCTTGCACATGAGCCTCAACTCCTCCAATTCATATTTTTCATTAGATTGTGGTAGCTGCTGAAGTTGGATTTGTTGTCTTGGTGCATATTGCGGTTGTTGAAAACCAGGAGGGTTGTATTGTTTTGCTACATACTGCTGATAAGGTTGTTGCACCGCATTCTGAGTGTTGCTCCAACTGAAATTTGGATGATTTCGGTTGTTAGGATGATAGGTGGCTGGAACTTGTTGCTGCAACCTCTGAAAGTTGCTCACGAACTGAGCTGATTCACTAGAATTAGCACACTGCTCCGTCTCATGCGCACCAGCACAAAGCTCACAGATATTAGTGATCTGATTAACTCCATAATTATCCGAAGAATCCACCTTTATTATCAAAGCCTGAATCTGAGCAGCTATAGCAGTGGCTGTATCCACTTCCAGAATTCCTGCTACCTTGCTTTGAGGCATTCTCTAAGTTGGGTTCTGGTATTTATTAGCATCTATCAGCTCAATCAACTCATAAGCTTCATCTTAGCTTTTAGCCCATAAGGCTCCACCTGATGTTGAATCAAGCATGGGTCTAGAAGTTGCACCCAACCCATTATAGAAGTAGTTAATGATCATCCAGTCAGGCATCCCATGATGAGGACACTTCCTAAGCATCTCCTTGTAGTGATCCCAAGCCTCGCACAAAGATTCTCCAGATTACTGAGCAAATTGAGTAAGTGTGTTTCTGATTGCAGCTGTCTTTGCCATATGGAAGAATTTAGTTGGAAATATTTAAGCAAGATCCTCCCATTTGGTGATAGAACCTGGTGGTAGAGAATGCAACCAACACTTAGCTTTATCCCTTAGAGAGAATGGGAAAAGCCTCAACTTAATAGCATGTTCAGAAACTCCATTGAATTTGAAAGTTTCGCAGATCTCGATGAAATCTCTGATGTGCATGTTGGGATCTTCTATTGGAGAACCCCAAAACTGAACTAAATTTTGTATCATATGAATCGTGCTCGGCTTGATTTCAAAGGTGTTAGCCGTGATGGCTGGCCTGATAATACTCGACTGAATATCATTGATCTTCGGCTGAGAATAGTCCATCAAAGCCTTCGGATTTGCAACTGGTTGATCTCTCATTATGATTAGAGCTTCTTCTTCAACCTTCTCCTCAAAAACTTCTTCAACTACTTCCTCCGCTTTATCTAGAGTTCTCGTGCGAGATCGAGAACGCGTTAGCATACACGCTCTCTAGAGTACCTAAACACAACAAGTACCCAAGTAAGTAAAATATCCGAGTCAGTGAACTTTAACGAGCACTGATGACAAGCACATAAACTAAAAATTAACACCGAGTCCCCGGCAGCGGCGCCAAAAACTTGTTAGGACGAAAACACGCGCTAATATTCACGCAAGTATACGCGTTCGCAAGTAATATAGAATTCTTTCTAGTTCATTCCCACAGAGACTGGTTTAGGTTAATTTCAATTAATGTACTTATGCAACAATGATATGGTTATTATTCAATACTAAGACGAATAACAAGTTAAGATTGTTTATAACTAAAATATTAACTAACATGCAATTAACTAAGAGAATTAAAGGGGTTGATTTACTATATGAGACAAACATGGGATTATAACTTCATTACTACTTCAATCAAAGTTATTGTTCTTAACCTTATCATGCAATGGTGATGACAACTAATCTAATGACACGAAACTAGTAATCATCAATTTTCGTTGTACGAATATCCTACTACCAGACATTCACAAAAGAGATAGAAGCTGAATAGACACCAAATATATTGAGACCCTATATCTCTATAGAATTTGACAAAATAAAGGTTTAATGTGCAAGTTATCTATTATGATTATATAGGGAAAGTAAGATGGTTAAAATTACATATGAATTATGCACAACAAATACATGAACCTATGCTAGCATGGCAAGTTCTAAACCTCTAAATTCAATGTCGCTTCAATAGAGATTAACACGCTATCTTTTAAGTTCGCGACGCTCATAAGACGAATAAGCACAACCAATACTAAGATATCATACAATCACCACACACTAAGGTATCGAAACAAATTAACTATTAAAATCCATAAGTAAATCCGTTAGAACCCCACGATAATGATTAGTTCATAACCGAACTCATCATCACCGCGGTTTCCGATGAAAGCATAGTATAATAAACTAAGTATTTATATACAGAATAATAATCAAAGTACGTTAACAAGAGTAATAGGTTCAACAAACAAGAAAACTAGCATACAAGATTACAACTCAAACAAAGAATCACAAGAATAAACTAGATCCTATTCCCCTTGTTGTATTTGTGCTCCTAGGTCTTTTTGCCGTCTTCTCCTTGGTCTCTGTTATGAAAAACGTCTTTAGATAGTCTTTATATAGCAGCCCATTCAGAATAGAAGTCCAGAAAATCCATCTTCTAATCAATTCAGGGTTCCAGGATTTTGACCCGGCGCGGCCGCACGCTATCCCAGCGCGGGTGCGCTCTGACAAATCGGCGCGGGCGCGCGCTAACACAGCGCGGGCGCGCTAAGCTTCTGGAAAAACTTCGGACTTCTTTTTTATTTGCTGGTTTTATGGCGATCAACGAGCAATCATCCCATGTACCTTCCTAACACTAATTTAGCACTGAAATAATGCTAAATTTCATCATTCCTTCATCTATGCCTGAAATGCAAAACACTACAAAAATGTATCAAAAACACAAACAACTCGAGTACCAAACACCAATTCAAGCCTTTACGAAACATTCTAAGTGGACATAAATGCCACTTAACAATGCCATGTCACCTTCCACTGCCTTTTTCCTCCATTTTTACTAATAAAATATAATATATTATCTCAACCATCATCCAAACTTATTATTAAATATTATTTTAGAAATATAGGTAAGAATTAGAGTGAAACCGTTGGAGTGAAATAATTTTTTAATTCCCTAAATAATTGGAAAGCAATATTTTAATATATTTTAGGGATCAAAATAGTTAACCCTGTTGGAGTTGATCTTGGTCCCACGGTCCCTTAACTCGTCCCTTATATATAATATAAAATATTTATTTTTAGTGTTTTAAGGTATGGATAAAGAGTTTTGTTTCCAACAATCAGGGTCGTAAAAATAGCTGATGTTGTCGTCAATCGGCAGACCAATGATCAATTTCTGCATAATCGGCCAAAAAACGTTTTTGACAAAATCGGGTCAAAATCCGGTCAAACTCGGACCAAAATCGGGTAAAAGTTGAAAAATCGAGTCGTTTCTAATCAGATCTTCAAGACTCACCAATCAACAACCCAAATTAACGCTTAACATATGTTTGTGTGTGCATACATATACATATACATATATATATGTACTGATCAATTGATTGTAATGATATGAGTATATAAATAGAATATTGAGATTAAGTTGATTTCGTTGCATAAGAATGAACGAACGGGTGATTTTGAATGGTAGCTATGGATGGTTAGTGGAGGCGATTGAGGAAAAAGATGAGTAGAAGATGAAAGCGTTAGTGGCGCGTGTAAAAATTAACCTAATGATCTCTCAAACTGAATTTATATCTGTTGTAGAGTCACGGGCCACATGAATGCAAGTCCAGAGCCATATTTTTGCAAGCCCAAATGTTGTTCAAAATAACAAATACTCCAATCTGTGTATAAAAATATTAATTATATTTTAATAATATTAAATGGACACGATTAATACTCCGATTAATAATTCTGATTAATTCCCGATTTACCGATTAATCGCTAATCGGTACCTCAACCGATTAGACCCGATTACCGATTTTTACAACATTACCAACAATACTTCTCATATTCATTATTTATTTAATAAATAATTTTTTTAATCGTAGAGAACCCGTAGCTGCTAGCCTTCAGATGCGCACCGGGTAAAACCCACGGGTTCACACATATATTTTAATAATAAAAATATTATACCCTGTTATTTCTTTACATCTCAAATCTTATTTCTTTACATCTAAAACCTTTGATCCTTTCGTTTTTCTTATTCAATTAATCAACAGCATGGCACAACATGGAACAACACTGGAAGAAATGTACGCAAAACTTGTCATTGACGAAGAAGATGAAGGAGGACTTGTCGTGGATAGAAATGAAATTGTGGAACAAAAGTAAGCATATGTACTGATTGGTAGATTCCTAACGGAGAAAAATATAAATTTTAATGCTATGCAGAATGTAATGGCATCGCTATGGCGGCCAAAGGAGGGGATGGAAGTGAATGATATTGGTGGGATGAGATATTCATTTACATTCTTTCATAAGATGGACATCCAGAAAGTCACTGAAGGAGGCCCTTGGTCTTTCGAGCAGGCTACACTACTAACCCACCAACTCGAAATGGGAGAAGATCCAAGTACTGTGAGAATGCAGGATGTTGAAATGTGGGTGCAGATATATGACATTCCACGGGGGTTTTTATCAGAGAATATTCTTAAAAAAGTTGGGGATTCGATGGGGAAATTCATTAGGGTGGAACCAAACACATTTGATGGAGTCTGGAAACCATATGTTCGTATCAGGGTGTTAATTAATGTTGAGAAACCGTTGAAGAGAAGAATGAAGATAAGGAGGGAAGGAGATAACTGGAGTTGGATTAATTTTAAGTATGAGAGGCTGGGAACTTTCTGTTTTGTATGTGGTATTCTTGGGCATTCGGAACGTGATTGTAACATTATCTATAGAAATCCTGATAAAGTGATTGAGAAGGCGTATGGAGTTTGGCTCAGAGCACCGTCTAGAAATGCTGCAAAAATGAACACTGGAGCGAAGTGGCTACGAAACCAGAAAGATGTCAATAACCCATGGATGCAGATGAATAAACCTGATACGTCGGAGACCGTCGTACATGGCGGTAGACAGGAACAAGAGCGTTTCATGGAGATAGATGGGGTAGTTAAAGTAAATCACGGGGATTCTGGTGAAGTTGAAATCATATCGAGGAATTTAAGGATGCAAGATAAAGGGGATATGACTATGTCCACAGCTGATCAACAAACAGCAGACGAAAATCTTGGGAAATTTAATATGGAAAGTGATAAGATTATGATGGAATGAAAAAGGAAACGTATTGAAGACAGGATGGAAGAAGTAAAGGAGGGGAATGATAAGAATTCGGATATTAAAAACAAGACGAATGGGTCAAAAAACGTGCAAATGGCGGGTCCTGTGATCCAGGCCCGCCAAGGATTATGAGCCTTATTGCTTGGAACTGTCGTGGGCTGGCCAACTCACGGACAGTTAGATTCCTAAAGGAATTAATTTTTTATTATAGGCCCAGCATTATTTTTTTAAGTGAGACGCTTGTTAAGAAGAATAAAGTAGAAAAAGTTAAAAAACAGTTAGGGTTTGTTGGTTGTTATGCTGTAGATGCAGTTGGTCATGGGGGAGGTGTGGCGCTCCTATGGAAAAATGAAAGAGGGATTAGTGTAGTAAATAGTTGTAGTAATTTTATCGATTTTGAAGTTACGCATGAGCAGATTGGGCGATGGAGGTATACGGGATACTATGGATTTCTAGAACGTAGTAAACGAAGAGAAGCTTGGAGTATGATAAAGAATTTGGCTGGAGGATCTATGTTACCATGGTGCATTATTGGTGATTTTAATGATCTCATGACTGAGGACGAAAAGCAAGGTGGTCAATGTCACCCTCGAGCTTTGTTGAATGGTTTTTCAGAAACAATTATGGAGTGTGGATTAATTGACTTGGGATTTATAGGGGATAAGTTTACCTGGGAAAGAGGTAGGGGTACAAATAAATGGGTTTCAGAAAGATTGGATAGAGGTCTGGCAACGACAAAATGGAGTAGTCTTTTTCCTCATGCAGAAATAAAAGTACATGAAGTTTCTACTTAGACCATATGCCTCTGTGTCTGCAATTAAATAAACAGGTCTATATGCCTCGTAGTAAACGCTTTCATTTCAAAAACATGTGGATTCAGGAGAAGGATTGTCGAAATATCATTCAGGAATGTTGGAGGGATGAAGATAATAGTGATATTATGAGGAAAATGGCTAAGTGCAGTGCTAGGCTTGAAGAGTGGGGTGGAGGAATGATAAGAGATTTAAAAAATAGGATCTCTAAGTATCGTAAGGATATGCAGAGGTTAAAATCTCGTCGAGATACAGGTGGGGTTAGAATGTATAATGAGGCTCGTTGGAATTTTTTTGAGATTGTTGGAGAAGCAGGAAGTCTTTTTGCGCCAGCGTGCTAAGCAATTTTGGCTTAAAGATGGGGACAAAAATACAAGATTTTTTCATAAATTTGCTTCTGTGAGAAGGGAACATAACAGAATAAAAAGAATAAAGAATGATGCTGATGAATGGCAGGACACGGATGATTCAATTCAGGATACCATTATCAAGTATTTTGAAAATATTTTTACTGCCACGACAGTAAATGAGCAGATGCCAGATGGGGTTACTTTTAAAAGTATTACCGATGATCAAAAAGAAAGCCTTATGCAAAGTGTTTCTGAAGAAGAGATTAGAGCTGCTGTGTTTGCTATGTACCCTGAAAAGTCACCGGGTATCGATGGATTAAATCCATGTTTCTTTCAAGTATATTGGCACATTGTAAAGAGGGATGTTACTGAGTTCTGTAGAAATTTTCTTGAATATGGGGAGCTTCCGGATCAGGTGAATAGAACTCTTGTTTGTCTTATTCCTAAAGTTAAAAAGCCCAAACAAGTCTCCGATTTGCGCCCCATTTCACTATGCAATGTGTTAATGCGGATTTTATCAAAAGTTTTGGCGAATAGGTTGAAACCTTGTTTACATTCAGTTCTATCAGAAAATCAGAGTGCTTTCGTTGAAGGCAGGCTTCTTACGGATAATGCACTGATTGCATACGAGATCAACCACTATATTCATAGAAAGACGCAAGGGAAATGTGGGGTGGCAGGACTAAAAATAGATGTTTCTAAGGCATATGACAGGTTGGAATGGGGATATATGGAAATGATGATGAGAAATTTTGGCTTCCCTCAAGTATGGATTCAACGAATTATGCAGTGTATCAAGACAGTCTCATACAGCTTCTTGCAGGAAGGAAAAATATTTGGAGACGTGCAGCCTCAACGCGGTGTTAGACAGGGAGATCCTATCTCCCCGTACCTTTATATATTGAGCGCGGAAGGGCTGACTGGAATCATTCGAAGATATGAAGAAAATGGCTGGATTCATGAATGTAAAGTGGCTAGAGGTGCCCCGAGTATATCTCATTTACTTTTCGCCGACGATTGCTACTTCTTTTTCAAAGCTACTCAAGAGGAGGCTAATAATATGCGTGGCATCCTAAGTAGGTACGCAATGATGTCAGGACAAATGGTGAATTATAGTAAATCAGATATTGTGTTTAGTCCTAATACTGATGTAACGGAAAGAAAGAGCATTTGTGAGATCCTGGGAGTGAATGAGAAAGATAAGCCTGGGAAGTATTTAGGCTTGCCGATGTATGTTGGAAAGAGTAAAAAGGAAGCTTTTGGATTTCTGAGTGATAGAGTTCAAAATAAAATCCAGTCATGGTGTAACAAGGAGCTGTCTAAATCTGGAAAAGTAACACTGCTAAAATCATCTGCACAGACTACTCCTAATTTTTTGATGAGCTTATTCCTTATTCCAGAAACAATATGCGATGAAATTGAGAGAAAGATGAATGCGTTCTTATGGGGTGGAGGATTAAATGGAAAGGGGGTGAAATGGATTTCATGGAAGCGAATGTGTATGCCTAAGGAGTATGGAGGTTTGGGGTTAAAGGAGTTGAAAAAATTTAATATAGCTATGCTAGCTAAACAAGGATGGTGACTCCTTATTGAAGCCAATTCATTAGTTAGTACAGTAATGGAAGCAAGATACTATCTGAATCAGAATGTCTTAAATGCAGAGCTGGGAAATAACCCTAGCTATGTTTGGCGTGGTATTGTCCAGGGTCTGGCAGCGCTCAAAGCTGGTGCAAGGAGGAAGATTGGTAATGGTGAGGGAACGATGGTGTGGGATGTGCCATGGCTTCCAGATGTGGAAAATGGTTTTATTAGTACTTTGGAACATGATCAGAGAACAAATGTTAAGGTTAGTAATTTGATGGTTGCTGGTGAAAAGAGATGGGACGCTGAGTTATTGTATGATGTTTTTTGCTCGAGAGATGCAGAACTCATAAGACGAATTCCGATACCAATGGGGGACAATGCGGACTCGTGGTACTGGATGCTTGATGACAAAGGAGTTTTCACAGTAAAAAGCTGTTATAGATGGATCCAAGGAGAGTGTTCTAATGACTATTCTGATATGTGGAAAAAGCTATGGGCTATAAAGCTCCCTGAGAAGGTGACAAACTTCTTATGGCGTCTATGTAAAGGATGCTTACCAACTAATGTAGCTTTGTTGTCAAGACATGTTGATATAGATGCTCGGTGTCCGTGATGCAAGTGTGAAGCAGAGACGGATATCCATGTGATGTTCTTATGTGGATTTGCAAAATCAGTTTGGCAAACTACAGGTGTACACTACTTGTTACAATGTTCTGCAGATGAAACAATTTGGGAAATTTTTGCAAGAATATTTCAACGAAGTACAAGGGACCAAAGTGTTGAAATTGCCATGGTCTGTTGGAATCTATGGAACAGGAGAAATAACTGGGTTTAGAACCGTGCAAATGGATCAGTTTTTGGTGTAAGAAATAATGCCAGTCAATTACTTATCGAATGGAAGGAAGCTCAGATCAAAGAAAAGGACAGACGGAATCGAGACGAAGTAGGAGAAAGAATCTGGAAGCCTCCTGCTGCAGGGTGGTTGAAAATTAATATAGATGTTGCGTTGTTCCTTAATGGCAACATAGGTGTTGGTGATGTTATTAGAGATGAAAACTCGAGATTTGTAGCAGCGAGAGGAAAGAAAATTGCAGGGGCTTGGAAGGCCAGAGAGGCAGAGGCGATTGGTCTTAAGGAAGCATTATCATGGGTCATTGACAGGGGATATAAGCAATGTGTAATCGAAACAGATTCATATGCTTTAGCTGCTGCGTGTAATGGTAGGCCGGGAGAAGCTTTATTTGGCACCATTGTCATGGATTGTATTCAGTTACTTAAGCACATTAATCAAGTGCTAGTTGTTTTCATTTATCGATCTGCGAATAGTGTAGTTCATAGGCTCGCCAAGGCTGCCTATTTTATGTCAGATGCAGGGAGTGGTATGTCACTCCACCTCAGTTCCTTAATCATGTATTGAGTTTGGATATGTTTTAATGAATGCAAGTGCTTTTATTCAAAAAAAAAATACAATATTTTCATTAAAGTTAAAGAGAGAAACATGATGTGTTTCTTGATTTATTATAATATATTGGTTAAAGAAAAAGAATGCTAGTTTAAAATAAAAAGTGAGATGAAGTTATTACTAATTCAAAAAATAATTAGGAGATTATTGGGGCACATATTTTGTTCTTATTCTTTAAAATTCATTTTAGAAGTTTGAACAGCTGTTATCGATACAGCTGCTAAATCAATAAAATGTGTCAAAAAAAAAAATGCAAGCCGGTGCATATGTTCTTGCCCCCCGACATTTTGTGAGGCACACCTTTATTGAATAGATTAATGTGTTAGATTAACTAATCATTTTCTTAATTGAGTTTACAGAAATCTAACACTCGAAATATTCGATTTTCGTAGGGTGTCTTATAGTTTGAATTATGCTTGACTGAATATGGGTTTTAAATAATTTTGAAATTGAATTAGATCATTTTTTGAATTATTATCGAATTAATTACATCAAATTTGATTAAATCTTCAACTATATAATTTTAAAAATTGTAGTTGTGCAGAACTGAAATTTAAAATTATCAACAATCTTGTGAAAAAATCTAAAATTATCAAAAATCCTATATTACATTCAAGGATATTATTTTTGGAACCATTAAATAATAGAATTGGTGCTAAATATATCTTATATTTATTTTTTATTATTAAGTAATATAGTTAACACTATATAAATATTTGTAATATAAATATTAATTTGTGAATAGATGAAGCTTCGTGGGTGCGCAAAAATTAAGGGAAAATTTTATTTGGGGTGAATAATGAGCTTCTTAGTTTGCGGGCGACGTGCCATCAATGGAAGCATCTACACCAGTAAGGCCCCAATAAAATATCGCATTAAAGTGGGCCGTCAATTTTGTAGATACCAAATTCCTGGCACCTAATAAAATGGGCGCACAATATAGCAAATTCTATAATCACATTAGTTTAGACATGATCATAATCATCGTCAATCTTCATCTAGAGAAGAATAAATAAGAAACAGGATTCCGATTGAAGTTTATAAAGTTACTACATTCTGCTAAAATAAGCTTATTATGCTCAATTTAAGAAGACACGCTTAAGACAACTTAGACAAATACAATCCTATTTCTTTGATCAATGACCATTGGCCAACTTTCCATTCTCGGTGCTCATTGTTCTGTCTGATTTCTTCTTGGCGTAGAATCTTCGATACATGGAATCAACTTCAGTCAAATAATAGGTGCCGGGAGATAGAAGGCTACAGTCCTTGCTTGTCACGAAGTCCTTGGCTCCATATCTATGTTCCATTAACTGCATGATTTCAACAAATTTTTCCGGAGGTAACTGCAGGAAAGGAAGCAAATTTCTTAGTATTCATTTAAGTGCAAGTGACGTTTTGTCATTTAAGAAAATAATAATGCCACAGCTTCCGAAGGTGAGAAGAATACCTCGTTCCTCGACTTCAACTTCTCGTCAACATTCATAACATTTGCAATGTTTGACAAGCTGAAAGGATGCTGACCTTCACGGAGACGGAAGGAAAACATTGTGGAAGATAAACCACTTCCATACGAAAACATAATTACCCGTTTGTCATTCTGAAACAGATGAAATTATACATTTAAAACAGATATAATAATAAAATCATTTCACTCAATGACAAAATTTAGATATAGGATTAGCTATCAAACCAGTGTGCTATGCTTGTTGTGAATAAGGGAAGCAAGCGCTGCATATAGGGATGCAGTGTACATGTTTCCAACTTGCTTTGGTATCAAAGTTGTTGGTTGAACCTTTACATCATAGTGGGACTTTGCCACCTGCTGTGCTGCCTGTAAGAATTTGCACAACCGATCAGCTAAGTCATCCTTATAATAGCAACAAACATTTGAATACTGAAAATGAGAAGATTTCGTGTGCATTCAATTAACATGGAATCTACAACTGCTATCTACTATCAATCTCACAAGTCAAGACTCAATTTCACTCATCAACCTCCGTACTACGATTATATGAGTAGTAACTTAACAGATTTAAAATGGGAGTTGATGCATATAGCGTTTAAATATGAGGAACATGGATAAAAACTAAGTACGTACAAGACCTCAGAAAACACACCTTTTCAAGATCCCGGCTAGCATAGCTTTCATCACCGGTTAAAGCTGCAAATGGTGCCAGCTTTTCTTTAGTGCTCTCATCAACAGAACTGCAAATAATAATAATTGTGTATGCATATGTCATGGGTAATCTTTTAGCAGAGAGAAACAGATATCGGAAAGGTGGAATGATATAGCCACCTGGCATTCCTCAAGAAATCATTGAACATCAGCCGAGCAAAACTCTTCTGTACAAGCTGCAGAAAGGTCACATGAAAAGTTCCGATAATCAAATCATCTAGCTTCTGCAATATTACTAGAATATAATTTAAAAGAAGTAACTTGCAGTACATAGCTACCTTGTTATATGGGGAATGAAATACAAAGTAGTCAGCATCATCCATAGAAAATTGTTTACCCTCCAACTTTTCATACCTATAATTGGCAAGAAGATAACCATATTGTAACATTAAAAGAATCAGTTGATCAAACTTTAAAAAAAAAGAGAGAGATTATGGCACATATCAGCTTACTTGTGACAATATCGCTTATAGCAAGAATCAAGTGCCATGAGATAACAAGTTTGTGAAAGCTTCCCATCAACAACCTAGATATGCATCATACAAGCTTAATATTACAAAAGACAGCTACAAAAGAAACTAAAAAGGTAATCCATAGTATATATTAAATGCTAACAAAATGTATCCTGACATTATTAGCCTCAAGACACTTAATCACTTAAAGCTAACAATAAATTATGTAAAATCCCTGAATTCTTGCAAATCAGAAATCCTCTGTAACTTCAACTTGACATATAGGAATGGAACCAATAAACAGTAATTGCAGAAAAATAAATTGAGCCATTATGTGATCTCCCCTGAATCTAAATTTTCTGTTAATTTGACTACAAAACTAGAGGTAAGAAAGAAAGTTTGAAATCCTTCTTTCTTGTCTAGAGAACAATGTGAACTAAACCACCAGATTGTAATAGGCTTAAACCAAAAACACAACAAGTGATGGGATGGGATAGCAATACCGGATATTCACTAGCAAGATTGGGCTTGTAAAAGTCATATGCATGAGACATATGACTTCCCCTGAACTTGCTTTCAAACGCGATAGGGGCATCAGGTCCTATTAGCATAGCAATTGCAGCTGCACCTCCAGTGGGCCTAGCAGGTCCCTCAGCGTAAACCTGATGACAGAAAACTCGCTTTAGAAAAAAAAAACCTTCCTTGACAACCAATTATATTAAACATAAAAATAAACTTCAAAATGGACATAAAAGGAAAGGTTCCAGCTTGAGAGGATTAAACTCTACTTAACATAATTAACATTCCCATGAAAGAACTGGCCAAACATCATTCAGCTCACATCCTACAACTAAATTCAATTTAAGACATGAACAATCTAATGTAGTATAGAGAGGTGGAAAATATATCCAGAATAGTTCTGGTAGTAGGATGCTCCTCAAATACAGTCAACTGCAACTTAGGTGCTGATTGGTACTTTTTAATGTTGGCTATGATATTCTTGAGAAGTCTTTTACAAAGCAATAAATATAAAGAAGTATATAATTAAATGAAAAAGTGTATTAGAAGCATATTGCACTTCGCCGTATTGACTGGCTATAAGTTGCGGCCACAGATAATTCTATGCTTTAGTGTGGATAATATTTCAGTATAATTTAAGTACACTTCTTTATGATAAAAATACAGAAGGGAAAATGAGGCAGTACCGCGCTATCTGTGCAGACGACAAGTCCATAACGACCATCCCAGGAACTACTCTCCACCCAATTGACACAGTTTAACAATGCTGCAGTTCCTCCATAGCAAGCATTGGTAGAGTCAACACCTTCAATGTCTGTATTTCCACATTTCTGATAGAAAAGAAAAAGGGTATGAGCCTTTAAAAGAACAATCATTTAGCAAAAAAAAAAGGAACAATCATTTCCAAGAAGAAATAAAAAAAATTATAAATGCAAACTAACACTGATTTTTTATGGACATACTGAAGCGGATTTTAACCAAATTCAAGTTAACATATTATAATATAGCTCCTTTAAACTTAACCTTTATTTCGGTAAAGAAATATGTACAGATTTTCAACTGTGTACTTGGTTACAGAACTTGACATTGGCTCTCAAAATTTTGTTTATACCTTGTTAGTTCTTATCAATATTTATTAAAGTCAGAAATTATACGATATTCTTATATTAAGTAATAACTTCTTGATACAATGAATTATAAGGAGTTAGTTATATTGCATATAGAATTATAAATATTTTAAAGATAAGCATCCACTGAAATTAACACTAACATAGCACATTCTACTATTCTTGCTTCTAGTCTTCTCCGAATTCGATACTACCATAAAAAACACTACGAGCCCGCATACATTGATCTGGAAACAACCAGAAACTAATTACTGAACCCATGTTCAGCACAAATGCCTTCCAATAGTACAGCAGTTCAGATTAAATGGTGGTACCTCAAAAGCTTGCATGAGAAACGTCTTGATGGACTTGCTCTTGTCTATCACAGTTTCACTGCCCACTTCCATCCGTCCAACTTGTGTAGGATCAATGTCGTATTTTTCAAGGAGTGAAGTGACAACTGTCAAACTGAAGAATTTAAGGTCAGCTCACATTTAAAGAGATGGATAAATATATTTACATATAACCTTTGCATCGGTTAATCCCCGTAATGAACCTCTTATTCATTCCAAATAAAATAAAATTACTTAAAATGCTGTATTTTAGAATGACAAACAGAACTCACTGCAAACAATAATAATTAAAAATAGCTACCTCATTGAGATCACATCTTCCACCTCAGTACAAAATCCCATGCAATCTTGACCAAGTCCAATGGTATATTTCCCTTTACTTGCTCCATCATGAGCCTCTAAAACCTCCTATACATATACATCAAAATAAAAAGTGAAAAAATTTTGAACGCTAGACAGCAAAGTTCACAAATACATACACAACAAAGTAAATAGCATAAACAAACACTTAAGACCAAACTGAAACTTTATACATATCTTTCTACTTTCAAATTACACTTTTCATCGTCATTACATCTTAGATTTCTAACAGATTTAACAAACACAGTAACATAAACAGAAAAGTTTAATAAAATGTAGCTAGCAAACCCGATCAAGTCACTAAAAAGGAAAGAAACAAATGAACTTAATCCACTCTCGTAACTATCGAAGACGTACTCATTACAGTAATTGCAACATAAGCAACAAGCAATCACACTCCTCTCCTGTCTACAACATATCTCAACAACTACTTTACATAATCGAAAACCGATACCAATGTCAAACAATCGCGACACTCCAAACCAAGATCTACAACTTCACAATACTCGCACAATCACACTCCTCTCCTGTCTACTTATCGAAACAAAACTCAAATCTCTATTCACAACAATCAGGCACATCCACTACTAAAACCGAACCAAACATACCCACTATATCCCGATTAGCGCGGGGGAGGCACATCCACTACTTGTTTGATCAAATTTCCAAACATTTTTCGAAAAAACAAACATATACAAATCAAATTGAAAACATAACATATAATCACACAGTTCAAAACAACACATAAAGATCTATTAATCTATTTTCACATCAAAATAAATCAAATACACGTGTGTGTGTGTACAGGTACCTGCTGAATACATGTAGGAGGGAAGTAGATTTCCATGGCGAGAATTCCGACATTTTTGGCCATCTTAAAAGAGATCAAATATATAGATACAGAAAACTGTATGTATAGGTAACACAAGGAGTATTGGTGAAACTGAGAGAGATACTAGTTGTGGAGGCTTGAGGTTTCCGTTGCAAATTATATATAGAGCGCTGGGAAGCAAGTGCAGATGTCATGAACGTTTTAATAATTGCCCTGGGGTTTTCAGATATTTACGGTTTGTGCCATTGAGTTTGATGCTAAGGTTAGGAAAACGGATCTGTTGAGGTTATTACAGGAAGTGGGAGTCTGTTGGGAGTTGGTATAAAATGTGTGATGTCAAATTATTATAATAAATAACGGCATTTCATTTCCATATGTTGACAAACTGATGTGTATTGGTTTATTTTTTGTATTTTGGTTGTAGATCTGTTTACAGTGATATTAGTTTAAAATGGATAATTGGTATTTACCCATGCATGTGGTTCTTTTTGGGAAAAAATAGTTTGTATTATTAGAGTATTTTGAATGGTGTTAGTCAAAATGGTCGGCTAAAATGATATAAAATAGTGATTATGTAAAATTTGTTGAGCTTATTAGCTGATTTAGAGTATCTCCAACCGTGTTAGCTATAATTGGTTGGCTAAATTGGACCTGTAGCACAATTTGTAAAATTTGTTGAACCTGTAAGGCATTGTACTTCGATTGTATTGGGTATATTGGTTAACTATATTTTAAAAGTAATATGTTATTAAAATTTTATGTTGTTATAAATAGAATATATTATTTCAATGTGGTAATAAATGATTAATATTTTTTTTTACAGATTTCTTACAATTTAACAAATATAGCTAATATCAAAAGGTTGGCTATAGGATTTTTTTTACATAATCTCTATATTTTATATTTATAGTATGTATTAATGATTTTTAGCTAAGGGTTCTATGTGGTCGGATATGCTCTTACTCCGATGAAATTGACTATAGTAATTGACTATGTTTTAAAAATAATATATTTTTATTATTTTAAGTTATTATAAATAAAATATATTATTTCAATACGGTAAATAGATCATCTGTAATTTAATTACAGGACTGTACATGTTCGACAAATATAGTCAATATAAGGAGACTGACTAAAATTTTAGTTAATAACAATGCATAATTGGAATTTATTAATTTTTACAAAATCTCTATAATATTTATTTATGGTATTTTTTATACATTTTTATTAAAGTTTATACCCATCAGAATTGCTCTCAGTATTCCAGGAATAGGCTATTCAATCAAATTAATTGCTAAACTAGTGGATTTTATATCGATTAAGTGAAAATCGGGTCAAAAAATATTTTTAGAAAATCGATCAAGTTGGTGATTAATCGACTTAATTGGTCAGAATTCTCGAAAAGAACGGTCGAAATTAAAACTCCATGATAGTTGTTGTGCCTAAAATCAGTCATGAGCCGGATTTATGGCCCATAGGGAGAATTGGGCTTCGTGGATGGCAAAGTAGGGGGTATTGGACCCGAATATATTATTATCATGGGGTTATAAGGGAGATGGTGATTGCCTGTCTGAATGGATATTAGCAAGATGGAGTTAGGAGTATACTTGGTGGTCACCTAATATCTCAGGGTCTCTGAAATATGCTAAGACACTAGGGTATTCGGAGAAGGGCACTTAGCTGGGCTATGCAGATAATGGTAAGAGGCCTGCAGAAGCAGTGTTTTAGTTAAAGACGAACTCCACAATGAGATAGCAGGATGGATACGACTCCTAACGTGCTACAACTACATGAAAATGGATCTGTACAATATAAGTATATAACATGCATGTATTTAATGGATAAATACAATGATAAAAGGATAAATAAGGGTTAGTGGTGTATTAGAAGTATGACTCTTTTATTCTAACCTAAACGTAGCTGGATAAGGATCAAGAACAACCATGGGCTTGGGCAAAAGACGTGGTTAGCTCAGTTAAAGAAGAGTCCTAAGGCAAATAAAACTACATATGGACTTGATTCCTATAAATATAGGATATGTAGGCCATTTGCGAGGTTACGCACACGTTTTCTCTACTAATTATTGAGGAGAAGCAATCTGTAAGATCATCTGAGTACGCTTACGACTGAGTAAGAATTATTCACTCATCATATCTCGGAAACCTTGCAAACTCAGTCCAAACACAGCCTTGCTCGCCACCGGATTCCGGCGAGTTGGACATATACAGCTATCACGAATAGGCCAACGATCAGGCCTAAATATAGATGTACTTCCCGTTATTTCAACGATTTCCTCCAAAAAGTGTTGTACCATTTTCCTCTCATAACATTTCTGGTGCTAGAAGGAGGGGGCTTATCGTGCTTGAATTAATCTCTAGAGATAAGATATGTCGGGAAGTTCCGGTAATGAACGAACACCAAGCTGGAGTCGTAACGACCGCGAGGAAGGAGATGGAGGGGTGACGAATTCGGAGATCCTAAGGAAGATTAAACAGAAATAATCTTGCCATATCCCATTGTGAGTCTGCAAATTGGCTAACACTGAGAAGATTCATCTCAAGACCAGCTACTAGTGCTACATTATCAATGACAACATTTTCAGAAATAATCTTACCATATCCCATTGTGAATCCTTTACTGTTGTCTCCAAAGGTCACCAATGGGCCAGCTTTCTCTTCGAACTGTGATAACAGGGCCTTATCACTTGTCATATGTATGGAACATCCACTATCAATGATCTATATGACTTTCTTCTATTTTCCCTGCACACAGTGAGATTCAGGTGTGTTTAGTAATCCAAGCAGTGTTGGGTACTTTCTTTTTGTTAACTGATTTAACAGAAGTAGAGTGATTTGTTTCAGATAAAATAGAGTTCAATGATTGTTGTGCATTTTCCCTTTCTGATGTAGACTCAATTTGTGTTTCTTTTAGGTCTACTCTCAGTTTGTGACAACTCTTCCTCACTTTCAAGTTGCAAGGGATGCAATCAAACTTATCACCGAATAAGTAGGGATCATCTAAATCTGCTTCATTGTATTTGTAAATTCCTTCAGTTGGCTTACTAACACCCTTTTTACAAAGACGAGTTAGATGATTTGTAGACCTACATATTCCACACTTCTTTCCAGGAATATTTGCAACATAGTTCAGATTGTTGCTTTTGTTTTTCCCAATTCTCCCAC
This sequence comes from Apium graveolens, assembly GCF_009905375.1. Taxonomy (NCBI): domain Eukaryota; kingdom Viridiplantae; phylum Streptophyta; class Magnoliopsida; order Apiales; family Apiaceae; genus Apium; species Apium graveolens. Next base: position 50,097 of record NW_027417126.1, read on the forward strand.
TTCTATTTTTCTTCTTCTTACTTGCATCTTCAATCTTGGTTTCTTTGATAGGAGTCTTGGTACTTTAATTGTCCATGAGATTTTCTTCAGCCTTGGAAGATTGAATTGAATCTTCATTCTTCTTTTTATTATCCTCATCTGCAATTTCTTGCTTGATAATCAATTCTTCTTCACTGAAGTTTACCTCACAAGTCTTAAATACTGGTGTCCCAACATTTTTCAGCATTGCTGGAACATTTTCACTCTTTGTTGCTTTTCCTCTGTCACCAGTGTTTTTCTTCTTGCTGTTTAAGGTATTATAATCAAGACCAATGGCAATGTTTGTACATGGTTTATTTTTCTCATGGTACTGACCAACCAATTCAGATGCATTTTTGAAGGACTTCAACTTTACTTCACTTTTCTCCAGTTTTTCTCTTAGCACACCCACAATCTCATTTGCACACTTGAGCTTGTTTTTCAGATAACCATTTTCTTGTTTTAAGGCTTCAAGCTCCACTATCAATAATTCAGCTTCTTGTTTTTTTACTTTCAAGTTTCTCATTTAACTTTGTTAATCTGTTAACTTCTTCATTAACAGCAACCATGCTTGTATGAATTTGAAACATTTATGTGCTCATTTTTTCAACAGTTTCCTTATATTGATTCTCATTTAAATAAGTGGAGGTAAGAGTTGGTACATGTGATTTAGATGAGGATGATTCTCTTTGTTCCAAGACCATGAGTGCATAGTTTCCAAGTTCTTCATCTTCATCATTTTCAGAAGCATCCCAACTTTTACCTTCTGCAATTTAAGCTTTGCTTTGCTATTTCTTCAGAAGAGCTTCATACTTTGCTTCAAGTTCAATATAAGCCTTATCTTTATTTGCCTTCTTGGGTTTCCTGCATTCTATAGCAAAGTGACCTAGTTCATCACAGCTGAAGCACCTTATATTAGATCTGTCAACAGATCCAGTTTTGTAACCACTTTTGCTATCAGAATTGTACTTCCCTTTCTCTTTCCAGCTGCTATCTTTGTTAAAAGACTGTCCTTTACTTTTGAAGTATCTTGGCTTCCTTACTCTAATGTTAGAGAATTTTCTAGCCAGATAGGCCATTGACTGATCTAGCTCATTCAGTTCTTCAAGAGTGTAGAACTCATCCTTTTCCAATTCTAGTATGACTTGCTCCTGTGAATCAATTGTTCTCTGCTCACTTGTTGAGGAAACTGAGGTATGAGATCTGGGTTCATCATTGGATGTTGGCCTTCATTTTCTATTAAAGCACTTGTACCATCTTTAACATGTCCTTGGAAAGATCTCAATGATTGCCTTTGAATCATCTCTAGTTCATAGGTTTTGAGAATTCCATATAGAACTTCCAGAGTTATCCTGCTCAAGTCTCTCCCTTCCCTAATTGCTGAAATTTTCTATTCCAAATGATCAGGAAGAGTAAGCAAGAACTTTAGATTCACCTCTTCAGCTTCATAGTAATTGTCATGAAGCTGCAAGTCATTTATCAGCTTATTAAATCTTTCAAACACTTCAGTAATGCTTTCCTTGGGCTTAGCCATAAAACCCTCATACTATGAAATCAGTATTCTTCTTTGATTAGATCTAACTTCCTCAGTTCCTTCATAGACTATTTCAATCTTCTCCCGTATTTGTTTAGCAGTGTCACAGTTGACAATGTTGTTGTACATCACATTGTCAAGTGACTCAATCAATATCAATTGTAAGATGTTGTCCAGGGAGACTTTCTCCTTTTCAGGGTCAGAATACTCAGCTGGATCTTTAGAAGCATAATGAGATGGTATGGCCATGTCTCCATTTGGTAGATTCCTCAACTCTTACCATAGGAATAAAGGGTCCATTTTTGAAAATCTGAACATAGAGTGGATTGACCATCTTGATAAACAACATCATTTTCTTTTTCCAAAGAGTGTAGTTAGCTTTGTCAAAGGTAGGGATTTTGATGCTACTGATTTTCTGTGTATGCATTCTTCCAAGATCTTGAATATGTTTTCTTTCAGATTTGGCTCTGATACCACTTGTTAGGTAATAAATCACACACAGGGCGAGGTAAATGTGTTTTTCTGATTTTAGGCTTTTCTTCAAAGATAATGGTTGAACAAAGTAAATTAAATCTTGTATAGAAAAGTGTTCATGCAGAAATTAAACTTGCACAAAATAAAGAACACAGATCTTCAAAAATCACTTAATTTTTTTATTAAAAATTAAGATGCTTTGCTACAAAATTTCTAAGCTCTTCGAAGTTAAAGAGCTCAGCTTCCTCTCGAGAGTGTTACAAGAATTTTGATCTAAATTGTTACTTCTAACTAGAGGACCAGTGTTAATTTTATAGCTCATTTAACTGCTGGTTTACACAGTGAATAATAAATATGCTATTAGCTTTTCTAAACTGTCACTTGTCATTTCTATTTATAGAAAAGCAAATCTTCCATTTCTGGCTTAGCATATCATTAGTATCCCGTGTTTACTTTAATCTTTCTCTGTCAGTTAATCTTTGCCATTGATCTTGAACACACTTCAAGCTGCTTTTTGTAGACTTGTCAATCCAGCTGTTGGATTGTTTGTTGATTGTTTATCTTGGATATTAAACTGATCTGCAATTCTGTATTTTGAGACTGTACTTCGAGATCTCCAGTTTGATTCATTTGAACACTTGATATCTCGATAAGTATAAAGGCTTATCGAGATCTCTAGTTCTCCATAATGAGTTTGGCTTGTAGAGGTCTTCAGCTCAACGAGATCTCTAGTCTTCATAACTTCACTTAACTTGTAGATATCTCTGAGTTCTCGAATGGATATAGACTTGTCGATAACTCTGAGTTCTCTAGTGAAAGAATGAATTGTCGATATATTTTTGAGTTCTCGAGTAGCTTTCCTGACTTCTCTAATCCCGGTGGATATTGCTTATCCGTTGAGTATATATTGCTCATCCGTCGAGTAGATATTGTTCATCCGTCGAAAAGTTGTTATTCATCCATCGAGTGGATATATAGCTCATCCGTCGATTAGATATTTCTTATCCGTCGGTATACTCTGGAGTTTGAATGACTTCTCGATAAGTCATTCTGGAGTTCTCAAATGACTTCTCTATAACATTAAATCTATGACTTAGAACATTTTTCTCCAAACAGATTTATTCAACTCCAAGCTTCTTCAAAATTCTTCTGAGGCATGATCATCTCGATCTTCTTCCAGATATAATCCTTAGGCTTGATACTGTTTTAGTAAAAAGACTCCAGTCTGCTCCTTTGCATTTTTACAGACTTTAAGTGTTACAAGTACAGAATACAAATTTAGATAACAATACAACTAACTTAGGGTTGGCCCCAAGCTTAACCGATTACTGAAAATAACTATTCATTAATCTTCCACTCAGATCATATATGCTAATGACATTGTTAGCTCCAGTAATCTTTGATATCATTTATTATATATTACACATACCCAAGCTACCAAAACAAAATCTTTAAAATCCAAAACAAAGAAAACCCCTTCTGGTTTCTCTCAAAAGAAACCAGTTGCAAAATCTACCAAAAATAAAGAGGAGAGTGAGATAGGTGAGGGATGGGGTGAACATCAATGAAACCCCAAGGATAAGGATGGAGAGATAAGTGTACCTAAACCTAGCCACACCACAGTTTCTCAACAAACTGTGGTGATTAATAAAGAAATCAGCTCACTTCTAGTTTCATCCTCCCAAAAGGATGTCACTATTGAAACAATCTCCCAACTAGGAGCACAGGCCAAGAGGGGAAGGGACATAAGCTCACCTCAAACTTATGCCAGAAAGAAGAGATCTAAAACCATTGGGGATGCACAGGGAACACACACAATGCAAACTGAAGTTAAAGACTCAGTCACTGCACCATCTCAAAGTCAATTTGATGTGGCTCCAATAAATGTGGAGTCACAGCCAAAATCTTTAGTAATAGAAGCACCACAAACATCAAACTCTCCCACAAATTCTCTGGATGTGGATATGATCAACACATCAATTCCTGATTCCCCTTCTTTAACTCTGTTGGGGAAGCTAAAATCTAGTGCAAGTGAGCATCATCTTTTGGATGATTTGTTAGCTCACTTGCCAATTCTTTCAGGAACTATTGAGACATCTGTGCCCAAATTTTCATCAATATGCACAGAGTCTACAATAGTATTCACTCCAAACTCATTCATTTCTTCTATTCCAATGGATATTGTTCATCCGTCGGTTAGTGATTGTATCCCGATGGATGTGCCTAACAGCAGTCATTCGTCGGCTAGCCTAACTACTATCCCGATGGATGTTCCTCATCCGTCGGTACTCTCTACACACACTGAAATTTCAACAATTGTTATAACTGTAGATGAGTTAGTAGTTGTAAAATCACTCTTAGAACTGAGGGAAGGAAGTGAAATGAGTGAGAGGCTGGGTTGCTCCCAGGCAAAAGGAGAGGAAAGGAATGAACTCATGCAGGCTATTTCTTCCAGCCTGGCAAAAGAGAGTGAAAGGAGTTCCACCTTAGAAGGTGAAGGTCAGGGTGTGAGGGTGGTGAGTGATAAGTGGATTTTACATCTACTTAGAACACTTTATTTCAGGCTTAAGTTGGTGTTTTGGACTCAAGTTGTTGGTATTTTGATGTGTTTTTGTGTTTTTGCATCTCAGGCACTAGTTGGAGGAAGAATGGAGATTTTATTGAATATATGCTGAAAAAAGATCAGAATTGGAATTCTAGGACATTCTCAAGTTGTAGAGAATCTCGTTAGCTTCGCGTGGACTGCTTATTCATCAAATTCTGACGAGTGGAGTAAAAGTTACAACAAAAAGAAAAAAATTCAGAATTCTAACTACAAAAGCATGGCGCGCCCGCGCTGGGAAGCGGGGTGGCCGCGCTGAAACAACAGAAGCACGGCGCGCCCGCGCTGAGAAGTGGGGCGGCCGCGCTGGAACCACGAAAACAGAGCGCACCCGTGCTGGGATAGCGCGCGGCCGCGTCAAGTCGTTTTCACAGAATCCTGATTTCAGTCTAATTTTGAGAGTTTGGAAGCCCAGAATGACCAGAAGCCTATATATATCAATACAAATACATTTTTAACAAGGAGACTTGGGAGAGCAATAAGAAGACCTAGAGAGCACGAGAAGGCTATGAAGAAGGAGACTCTTATTTTCTTCAATATAGTTGATACTTGGATGCTTTTTTTCGATTTGTTTTTGAACTCTAGCACTCTTATATTGTTTATTATCATGCTTTCATTGGAACCCATGGTGATGATGAGTTTGATTATGAACTAATCATTATCGTGGGTTTCTAACGGATTTACTTATGGATTTCTATAGTTAATTTGTTTCAATATCTTGGTGTGTGGTGATTGATTGATATCCTAGTATTGGTTGTGCTTATTCGTCTTATTTGCGTAGCTAACATATAAGATAGCGTGTTAATCTCTATTGAAGCGACAGTGAATATAGAGGTTTAGAACTTTTCATGATAGCACAGGTTCATGTGTTATTGTTATGCATGATTCGTAGGTAATTTTAACCATCTTACTTGCCCTATGTAATCACGATAGATAACTTGCTCATTAAACCGTTATGTTTTCAATTTTTATAGACATATAAGGACTAAGAATAATTGGTATCTATTCAACTTCTATCTTTTTTGTGGATGCTTGGTAGTAGGGTATTCGTACAACGAAAGTTGGCATTTACTAGTTTCGTGTTATCTGATTAGTGTCATCACCATCACATGCTAATGTTATGAATAATGACTTTGAATGAAGTAGTAATGAAGTTAGAATCCGATGTTTGTCTCATATAAGTAATTTAACCTCAATTCTCTTAGTTAATGCTATTTAGTATAATCTCTTAGTTTAATCCAGACCCAATTTATTATTTATCTTAGCATTTAACGATAACCATATATTGTTGCATAGGTGCATAAATTGAACTTATCCGAAACCAGTCTCTGTGGGAACGAATCTGATTTATATCTTATACTACTTACGAACGCGTATACTTGCGTGTTTTATTAGCACGTGTTAACATCCTAACAAGTTTTTGGCATCGCTGCCGGGGACTCGGTGTTGTTAATTTTTAGTTTATGTGCTTGTCATCAGTGGTCATTAAAGTTCACTGACTTGGATTCTTTTACTTTCACGGTTTATTTGTTTGTGTTTCAGGTACTCATTACAATGGGAGATCCAGCAACACGAATGAAAGCCTTGATGGATTTTTCTCAACCCAAGATCAATGACATTCAATCTAGCATTGTCAGGCCAGCTATCACAGCTAATGCCTTTACGATCACGCCTGACATAATTCAATGGGTGCAGAATTCAATCCAGTTTGGGGGTTCTTCAACGGAAGATCCCAATATGCACATTAGGGATTTCATTACGATCTACGACACCTTCAAGTTCAACGGTGTTTCTGAAGATGCCGTGAAGCTGAGATTATTCCCATTCTCTCTGAGGGACAAGGCTAAGAGCTGGTTACACTCTCTACCAGCTGGTTCGATTACTACTTGGGAAGATCTTGCTCAAAAGTTTCTTACTAAATTCTTCCCTATGGCGAAGACAGCTGCACTTAGAAATGCTCTCACTCAATTTGCGCAACAATCAGGAGAATCTCTGTGTGAAGCTTGGGAGCGCTACAAGGAGATGCTTAGGAAGTGTCCTCATCATGGAATGCCTGATTGGATGATCATCAATTGCTTCTATAATGGTTTGGGAGCGCAGTCAAGACCCATGCTCGATGCAGCATCAGGTGGAGCATTATGGGCAAAGAGCTATGAGGAAGCTTATGATCTAATTGAACTGATGGTTGCTAATGAATATCAGTATCCAACTCAGAGATTGCCACAGGGCAAGGTAGCAGGAGTTCTTCAAGTGGATACAGCTACGACTATCACTGCTCAACTAAAGGAGTTGTCTATGAATATCGATTCTCTGGCTAACTATGGTGTTAATCAGATAACCGGTGTTTGTGAGCTATGTGCAGGTTCGCATGCGACGGAGCAATGCGCTATATCTAGTGAATCAGCTCAGTTTATGAGAAACTTTCAGAGATCGCAGCAACCAGTTCCAGACACTTATCATCCAGACAACTGGAATCATCCTAACTTCAGATAGAGCAATAATCAGAATGCGATGCAACAGCCGCTCCAGCAGTTTGGAAACGAGCAATTCAATCTTCCTGGTTTTCAGCAACAATTCGCACCAAGACAACAAATCCAACTTCAATAACAAACTCATGGAGGTGCAGGTCTATCTTCGACTGAAAAATATGAATTAGAGGAGTTTCGGCTTATGTGCAAAAACCAGGCTCTTATATGCCAAAGAGAGGCTGTTTTTATCCAGAATTTGGAGAACCATATAGGGAAAATTGCTAACGCCTTATTGAATCGACCACCAGGAACGCTTCCTAGTGATACAGAAGTCAATCTAGGCGAGAGAGAAGTTGAAGAACAGGTGAACGCCATCAACTTGAGGACTGGAAGGGTCATAAGTCTCCAAATTCAGCAAGATGAAGAGTCTGAAAATTCTATCCAGAATGTAGGTGCGTCTACACCCTTGGAAGTGCAGAAGGAAGCAGAGGTGGAACCAAGGAAGACTACTCTGGAACACACTCCTCCTGAGGGCAATACAGGGGAAAATAGATCTATCCTCCACCCCCTTTTCCTAAAAGGCTGCAGAAGCAGAAGTTGGATAAACAATTTGCTAAGTTTCTAGAGGTGTTCAAGAAACTTCACATCAACATACCCTTTGCTGAAGCATACCCTTCGCTGAAGCTCTTGAACAGATGCCTAGTTATGCGAGATTTATGAAAGGTATTCTCTCTCGGAAAGTGAAGCTCGATGACTTAGAGACCGTTACTCTTACAGAAGAATGCAGTGTTGTGCTGCAACAGATGTTACCTCCAAAGCTTAAAGATCCTGGAAGTTTCACTATTCCTTGCACCATTAGAAACTTATCATTCGACAAGTGTTTATGTGATATGGGAGCTAGCATCAATCTGATGCCCTCGTCTATCTTCAAGAAGCTTGGTCTACCTGATCTGAAGCCGACATATATATCCTTGCAGTTGGCCGATCGTTCTATTACATATCCATGAGGCATTGCGGAAGATGTATTGGTCAAGATGGATAAACTCATCTTCCCTGCTGACTTTGTAATTCTTGATTTTGAGTAAGATAAGAAGATTCCCATAATCTTGGGAAGACCATTCTTAGCTACAGGCCGAACTATGATCGATGTGCAAAAAGGAGAGCTTACGATGAAGGTTCACGATTAAAAGGTCACTTTTAATGTGTTCAAGGCAATAAAGTTACCCACAGCTAAAGATGAGTGCTTTAAAGTAGAGTGGGTAGACTCTGTTGTGAATTCGAAACTTGAGAAATTGTTAAAGTCAGATACTTTAGAGAGATCCTTAATGGGAAAATCAATTATTGATGACAAGGAAGGAGCAGAGCAACTGCAGGTTTTGAATGCACCTCCGTGGAAGAGGAAGTTGGATATGCCATTCGATTCTACTGGGTTAGCAGAGCTGAAAATTTCTCAAGAGCGTCTCGAGCCGTCTATTGAAGATGTTTCCACACTTGAGCTTCACCCACTACCAGATCACTTGAGTTATGCATTCTTAGGTGCACCACATGATAAGGGCTTGGGATATATTTTTGATGATGTAGATGGTAGTGAATAAATGGGGATTATCCCAAAGCCTCCAAGCCCAAAGTGTATAGAAATATACGTAGAAGACCCTAAAGCCTATAGCATAATAGGGAATTGGAAAAAGGTTGAGTAAGGTTAATTTACGCTTTCTATTAGGGATATTGTCACGGGCTCGTGAGGAAGGTCCCATGAGGCTGCATATGGTATATCACAAAGGGTCTTATGAGAAATAGGACTAGGTACTGAGAAGAGTTTAGGTTCCCCAAGCATACAATAAATATGGGGAACCAGGGGGGGTAGTTGTGCCTAAAATCAGCCACGGGCCGGATTTATGGCCCAAAGGAAGAATTGGGCTTCGTGGATGGCAAAGCAGGGGGTATTGGACCCGAATGGATTATTATCATAGGGGTATAAGGGAGATGGTGATTGCCTTTCCGAAGGGGTATTAACAAGAGGGAGCTAGGAGCATACTTGGTGGTCACCTAATATCCCAGGGTCTCTGAAATATGCTAAGACACTAGGGTATTCAGAAAAGGGCACTTAGCTGGGCTATGCAGATAATGGTAAGAGGCCTGCAGAAGCAGTATTTTAGTTAAAGACGAACTCCATAATGAGATAGCAGGATGGATACGACTCCTAACGTGCTACAACTACATGAAAACGGATCTATACAATATATGTATAGAACATGCATGTATTTAATAAATAAATACAATGATAAAAGGATAAATACTCTTTTATTCTAACCTAAACCTAGCTGAATAAGGATCAAGAACAGCCATGGGCTTGGACAAAAGACGTGGTTAGCTCAGTTAAAGAAGAGTCCTAAGGCAAATAGAACTACATATGGACTTGATTCCTATAAATATTGGATATATAGGCCATTTACGAGGTTACGCACACATTTTCTCTACTAATCATCGAGGAGAAGTAATCTGTAAGATCATCCGAGTACGCTTACGACTAAATAGGAATTATTCAGTCATCATATCTCGGAAATCTTGAAAAATTAGTCCAAACACAGCCTTGCTCGCTACCGGATTCCGGCGAGTTGGACATATACAGTTATCACAAATAGGCCAACAATCAGGCCTAAATATAGACATACTTCCCGTTATTTCAGTGATTTTCTCCAAAAAGTGTTGTACCATTTTCCTCTCACAACAATAGTCAAATACACGACCCTAATATCCTGATCTTAAAAGCTCTCAATTTCAAATTTAAACTCATTTAAACCATAAAATTTAAAGTTTGAGTAATTTTTCAAGGGCTTGTTATAATTTTTATAAGTTTCATGCTAAAATTGGATATGCATTATCATTTTGCATGTACGCACACAAGGTGTGGGTAATTAAGGTCATTAATCCTTCATATAGGCATATCAAGCCATGTTAACTCAAATATCGGTATTTTAGTTCTTTTCTCAATTACTCTCTTATGTAAATATAACTACTAATTTAATTATTAAAGTTATTTTTAATTAATATATTAATATATTTGTTAAATTTATTATCAATTATTCAACTAATCATTACAAATTAATTTCAATATAAATAACGATTTATACTTTTCAAAACGCATGCAGTTGTTAGTTGTTTGTTGGTGATTTGTGACCTATTTTCATAAATTAAAATTATATTTGGCCGGAGGTTTGGAAATTAGGGGCAAAAGGGGTAAGTTTTGTGAAGCTGTATATAGAGAATATTTAATAATGAATATTAATTTAAATCAAAGATATTCGATTTATTAATATATAGTGTCAGTTTATTCATTCTGTTAAGTTACTTAATTCTATTGTTATTGTATTCTGGATTTCATACATTATTGACACTAATCATTTTTTTGGTAGATAGAATGTCTTATCTTTTTTGAACAGGGAGTTATTTGATTTACACATTAGAAGTTCTGCGAGTGTTCTTAAACAAAATTGGGTTGAAGATATCAAAGTATTTTTATGTGGGTTAAAAGTGACTACAAACAGTCACTATTCGGTATTGCGTATTATATCTTTGACTTTTTTGCACTTGGTGACTTCAACTATTTTTTTTACACTTATGTTGTCGACTTTACATACTGAACAACTGTGTGGCTAGAAAAATAATTTTAAACCATTTGCATGGCTCTGCGTACTCACCATTAACGGCATTTATTGTTCTTCCTTTAATTATTAAAAGAAAAACTAAAACCCATATACAGACACATCATTTTGCCTCCAAAACGTATTGCTGGTTTGCCCCCTTTTCAGAAGAGCCAATCAAAACCCTAATTGAAGAGGCGATTGTGTGAAGATGAGTTGGTATAAGCGATTGAAGGAAGATGAACACGTATACGCTCCCCGTGAGTGCCCTCATTACAGTGGTATGTCTGAAATCTTTGTTCTTTGCATGCAATTGGGTAAATGTTTAAGTTGCTTTGAACTTTGAAGTATTTGTTTAAGTGGTAGATTATAGTTTTGTTTGCCCTAATCAAACTGTTTTACTTTTTTAATGCCCCACTACAAGTTTTTGCATACTTGTTTAAAGTGTAAAATATTTTCAATTATTTGTCAATTTGCACAAATTGAGTATTTTACTATTAAATTTCATCATGGTGGTGAAATGACTAAGATCCTAGGTCTTATGTTGGGGGTGAAGTTGATTATATTGATTATGTGAGTTCAGATCAAATAAGTTTAATCGAAATCACCAAGAACATGTTAAAAGAAATAGGATGCATTGGTGGATTTTCCTAGTTATGGTATAAATTACCTAGTAAAAATGTGAAAAGAGGATGCTTTGTATTAGATTTAGATGAGGAGGTAATGTTAATGTGTGAATTGATGCCTAAGGAAAGATTTGTTGACATCCTTATAAAATTTGAAGCTCCACTATCTTCTTCACAAAACTTAGAATTTAGGGAACCCATACCCCCTGAACATGATGAAATTGATTTAAATGGTACTCAGTTCCCTTGTACTACACAACAAGAAATAAACACTGAACAAGAGTTTAGGGAATTAGAGGGCTTAGTCAAAGACTTTTCAGATCCTGACAGTGATGAGGATTATGAAATTAGAGAAAAGGAAAGTATTGATGAAACATATCATTCAGACAGTTCCAATGTAGATGAATCAGATGATGATTTAATTAATCAAGGTATCTAGCAAGTTTTATGAGTGGCTGAATCAAAAACTTAGACAACAATGGACTAGGTCTGCTTTTTGAACAACACCTTGCAGTGATATGTTTGTTAACAATCATTGTGAGGTGTTTAATAGCAGTATTACAAAGTACATGGACCTGCCAGTGTTAAAAATGTTGAGAGAGATTCATAAGCAGTGATGAGAAGGTATAAAATGATGGAAAAGGAAATGGTTATATGTCCCAATGCACAAAAAAATTGAACAAGTATGTACAATTCTTTATGACTCTATTTGTCTTACATATGACTCTATATGTTTATGGCTTAAAGAATGGTTTTTTAGGGCCCTACATTTTTCTCCTGGTTGTGTGGTAATTTGATCTGGAGGAACCAAGTACAGTATAATATGCTCTGAGGGGGGACATGAATTAGTGGTGGACCTGCATAATAAAACTTGTTCTTGCAGGAAATGGGATCTGACAGGGATTCCTTGTTATCATGCATGTGCATGTATAACATTTAGGAATGACCCTTGGGAAATTAATGTTAGTGATCATTACAAAAAACCTCAGTACATGAAGGTAAAATATTTCCTTCAAATTTTTTACTAATTTCTCTATACTACATTACTAATTTCTTGAATTTAACAGCTTTACAGTTACACACTAGAACCAATAGCTGGTCCTGAATTTTGGGAAGAGGCCCCTGAACCAATGCCTCTACCACCAACTATAAGGCCTCAGATTGGTAGGCCCAAGAAGAAAAGAAATACCAAGAATGATATACCTGCAAATGCAACCAAATTGCCAAGGCCTGGAATGAAGATGAATTGTACATATTGCAAGGCAGAAAGCCATAACACAAGAACATGTCCTGCCAATGTATGCTCCTCTTTTTTGTGCATTTACATATTCTCAGTATTTTTGCTAATCAAATGTATACAATTGTTTAAATAGAAAAGTGATGAAATAAAGAAGGCTGCAGAGGAAGGAAGAAAGCCAAATATTTCCAAGACAATAGTTAGTTGCAAAACTTACAAAAAGACAAGACATAACTCAAGGACTTATTCTGCAAAGGTACTAAAAATTTAGTGGAAAACTCTAGTTGTACCATTTGATTGTTTACAACTAATAAAGGGTTTTTATTTGTAGAAAATAACCAATCTTGTCAACACTGGTACAGCTGCAAATGACAGGGTTGAAGCTCCTGTGCAGAAACTTAAAACAAGAAGAATGTCCAGACAACAAGGTCAAAATGATGGAGCTGAAGGCAAGAAAAGAGATGAAGTGGCTACTGATGACTTTCAAGACAACTCATTCAATTGTAAGGGAAAACAAGTAACTACTTTAAGACAACTTCAAGTAGCAGAAAGAAAGAAGGTTGGCAAGAAAGATAATATGGCTGCAAAACCAGGATGGAGGATTTAAGTTTCTTTGTCAATGACTACTATTTTGTTGGTACCATGTATGAGTACTTATGTTTGTGCATTATGTCAGTGATCAAAACTTTAGATTATGACTGATGATCAAAACTGTCTATGATCATTTTGTTAGTGACTGATTCTAGATTATGGCTGATTTTGTATGACTGAGTTGAAGATTATGGCAATGTTGCTCTTTTGGCATAATATTTTACTAACATAACATCACTACTACAATAACACAAACACCAACTTTAATAGCATAAACCAAAGTGCATCACTAATACAACTTTAATAACATCCCTAAATCATTAATACAAGACTAGTCCTAATACAATAACATAACATACTTCCTTAAAATCCATATTAGAAAATTAACATCTGTGTACCAAGTCAATTATACACCACTAGATATCGCCTTTTTCCTCACCAACTGAGCTAAACCATGTATGAAAAACATACAACAGGAGCAACACAGCAAATGCACGCCATTTCGTGACTTCATTTCTCAATTGCTTGATCTCCTCACTATATTCATTACGAGCTGCCACCAACTCCATTATATGATCATTATCCTTCCTTCCTATGTTCCTCAACAGACCATTAATCACACCTCTGCTTCAACCATCTAACTCCGACTCAGCCCATTTGAAGAAGTTGCAGGTTTGGGTAACACATGTTAGAAATCGACGACCTGGATTATACTCAGTCCATGATGTTTTCTCCACTGCCCAATTTCTGCATAAACATTGGTGGTTCATTCTTGGTTTAGATCTGCTTCAATTTGGAAATTATCTGATTCAGGTATGCTAAACTGAGGGTTATACTCGCATATATACACACAATAGAGCCGTTGAAATATGAACTGACCAATATGCCCTGCCTCACCGTTAACAGCGTTAACGCTCCTTATGCGGAGCCATGAAAATGGTTTAAACTTATTTTTCTAGCTACACAGTTGCTCAGTTTGTAAAGTCGGCAACATAAGTGGAAAAAAAAATAGTACAAGCCACCAAAGTGCAAAAAAAAATAGTACAAGCCACAAAAGTGCAAAAAAGTCTATATCTTTTTATAATTATATTCTATATTTACACATGTTCACACACAAGTCGAGTGTCTTTTGTGAAACAGTCTCTTCGTTCTTTTGAATGAGCGAAAATCTGCTTTTGCGAGATATACTGGGTACGTTTAGTTTGGTTTGGTATAATCGATATATATCGCTCACGGGAATAATATCGATTGAAGAAAATTAACGTAGATTATGCCCGTATACCGAAGAGAGGCTATTTGAATATGTATCAGAGAACACCAAAGGAGTTTAAGGTTTACAATCATACAAACATATTTGTACAATATACCTACTTTTGAAGTGTTCGCCCTGGTTTTATCGATAAATACTTCCTACTTTTGTTTAAACATTTGCGGGATGAAGACTCCTTTCAAAAGTACTACATTTGCGGGAGTATTCATTTTTGAGTGATTGCTATGAAATTAGATTTTTGTAAAAAGAATTTTATGCCGTATCATTTCAGTTTTTTTTAAAGAATGTATCCCAATTTAACATATTCTTCTCTTTTTTAGCTTAAATTTAACAATATTCTCTTTAAACTATCTTATACTTATTATTTTCAAGATTTGAACTTCAATAGGTAAAATATCGATTACTTATTAGCAAAAGCAGCTCTACGGGGGTATAGGTAAAAT
>NW_027417126.1:70000-112222 GCF_009905375.1 Apium graveolens
GAAGGCATAAGACGTGGGGAATATCCTGTAAAATGAGACCCGACCATCTAAAAGTGACTTCACAATATTTATGTAAACGGGGTCGGTTTCACGTCGGATTAGTTTTGGATGGGATTTATTTTCGAATTATAACATATTTTGAAATTATTGGATTCGAATGTGGTTTGATTTGGGTCTAAATTGGATGAAATTCGGATTAATATCGGACAAAATTTGATTCGAATATTTTCGGATTATGCGACTTAAAAAATTGGATATGAATTTTGCTTATATATTATTGGGTTTTGATCGGTTTTAAGTTAGAATTGAATCTTATTTTTTTGAATAATTTTTTTAAAATTTTAATTTAAATAATTTTCAGATCGAATTAAATAATTTTCGGATAATAATAATCTTAACTTTTAGCTAAAATTGACTAATAATCACCCACCCAGCTCCTTCCTAACTCCCCTGCTGACTTAAAAATCTCCAAACAACCCTGTACATACAACCGATCCCAGTACCGGTATCTGTGAAATCTTCCGAGTTCCCCACCTCTAACCTTTACAATCTAAAACTGAAACCAGTAACGCCACGTCACCTTGTAATTATCCTGTTTTTTGTATTCACATATGAGAAATGCTGGAGCGTAGAGATATACAATGGGGGCACATATGACATACTCCGTCCGTGCTGAACATTTCCTCTTTGTGTTTGATACGTTTGTTAATATATATTTTTTATTTTTAATATCTTTAATTTTGTATTAGCATTAAATATAAAAATTTCATTATATTAAAGTACTCATAAATACGAATCCAACAAAATCACTCATGATTATGTTTGATCTTATAAATTAGACATAAATTAGTAGTCAATATAAAAAGTTTATTGAGTTCATTGAGGGGCATGTTTGGCAAATCTGTTAAGTTAACTTAATAACTTATAAGCTCGCAACAGCTTATCAGCGAGTAATAAATTGAATTTATAATTTATAAGCTGATAAGTTGAATGTTAGTAACGACGCACTTTTTCTCAACTCATTTTTTATTTTTCGCTTTTTTGTTATTTTTAGTTTAAAAATATATTTTTAAAATTTTAATCTAACTTAAAATATAAGAATTAAGGTAATTATATTTAAAAATGATTTATTTTAATCCATTTAAGAAAAAAGAATTCTGAATTATAAGTAAAATTATCTAAACAGTAATATAACTTATAAATATTTATCAACTTATTATTTATAAGTCATGTATTACGTTAAAGTTATAAGTTACTTATTTTAAAATTTCTCAAATAGACACATAATACCCCGTTTGGACCTCCAGCAGTGATGTTTTACAAAAAAAATGGTTGTGATTAACGCAATTGTATAGAAATATTTTTATAATTTAAAGAATATAAAATTATTCACACATATAGACCAAATTCTTATTTGGCCACCTACTAGGTATATTTGAATTTATTGACACGCGCCCACAACTTGATTATTCTAATGAGCGTTACAAAGCTTCGCTTTTGAGATTGAGGTAGTCCAACAAATAGAATAGGACTTGGTTTTAAGCTTAAAAGTTGGCGTGCTTCTAAATATTGGTGAACAAGGATAAACATGAAGTGAAGTCATGGCTACTATAAATAAATTCACATATAATATATTAGGTTTAGAGTAAATAGCATAAAGTTGACTAAAATTTACTTAGGCCGGACTATAATCCTATCATGCCTGGTTATTTTAAATAATTATTATTTAATTATTTTTATTTTAAATATTGTACATATTATAGATATAGTAGAAAATCCATATCCGTTATATAAACTAAATTCAATTAATTATATTTAGTTTATTTCAGTTTAATCTAGATTAAATATTATTTTATTTTATCTCGAATGAGTAGTATATATTATTTTATTTTTTCGATAACAACGAATTATCTTGCAATTCTAGTTTTGTTTTAACCGGATTCAATAATATAATAATTTTAGCGCGTCAGTAGTATTTATTAGTTTGATTTAGCCCGATGTAAATAATCTAACCAACTGTATTTAGATTTTTTTTAGCACCTATCAATATTATTAATTTTTATAAACTCGGATTAATAGTGCATATTATTTTATTATATCCTTGGATAATTATACCTACCAATATCTTTTGATTTTATTTTATTTTTAATTCAGTTCAATAATATAATTTTTTATGGGTGAATCGTATTTTTTAATTTTGGCTTGAGACCATTATGCAGATTTATTCAATTCTATTGATTTAAATAATTATATTGTGAATATTAATGATGTGTTGTATGCCATATAGTATGAAAGACTGACCATCTTGAGTACAAATATGGTTGTCTCATTCATATCTAAATTATCATTCATTATTATTTCTTCAATCGTGATTTATTGACTTATGGATCCTTTCAATTATTTTGTCGCACTGTTGTTCTTTAAAAAGCTTTCTAATCAGAATCATATACACAAATTCTCTTCTTGTGTAAGGTCTATTCTTTGAAAGTTTTAAAAGAAGTGAAATAATTCTGTATAGTAGTTGGGATTACATGTTGATTATAGATATGATTGCAAGACAATAAACGGTAGACATTTACGAGCAAAGAAGAATCGTTAGGCAGATAATGTGGTTGCAACAAAGACATCAAATCAAAAATGGGATCTGCTAGACATGGTAGTTCTTGTTGTGGGCATTTGATAAGAACATTTTATTGTGTTAATATGATACACCTTAAGTTAAATTTTTTTGCCATAAAATGAATTAGTTAGCAAACGATTGACTGGACAACAGAAGAAGATGAAGAAATTCTCAATAATGAATCAGATGAGTGATTAATACGTTAAGAAGGCCAAGCATACCACAATCATGGGGAGATACTTTTCATGAAGGTTCGAGATCGAAGAAATTCTAATTACGAATAAACTTCGAGTGTGTTCTTCGAGGAATTGTTAGACTTTTCAACTCCAGTAAGTGAGATATGATGTCCATATTGAAAAACACAAGTAGAGATAAAGAAATGGTTATCCAACTACGATTTTTTTAAGTAAAGCTTTAGAACCAAATGAGTTTTTACAGAATATGATAGTGTTGGTTGAGACCATGTGTTGGTTATCAGAAGTTAGACAAGTTAACTAATGAGAATAAGTTATATTCTCAAGGATAAATGATTTGTTTAATCAGTTGGAAGATGCAGTATAGTTTCTTAAAAGGTAACTACATACAAGTATTAACAGTGGGAAAGTGATATTTAAAGATATCTTTAAACCGGATTTATAAACAGATGTAAGTAATATGAATTGTTAATTAAAGAGACTGAATTGAAAAATGAACTAGAAGAGTCCTGTAATAAATGAATAAAGTTTTTTGAGAAATAGTATAATTTTATATTCATTAGTGATATTCTACGATAACCTGAAAGAATTGAGGAAATATATGGTTATATTAATATTTATTTGTTTATGACCTTGGTATGATTAAAAGATGTTCGCTATATCAGTTAGTAGTATATGTGGTTATTAACATGATATGTTCAGAAGTATGGTGAAATGATGAGTTTGGTTACCGGTGGTGGATTGATATGGTTGGTTGTTTGTTGGTGTCGGCTTGAGTCCGACTGGTAGTCAATAATACAGTGGAAATGTTACCCAAATTTTCGGAAAATACCCTACTTTTAAAGGAAGAAAGTATACTTTCATGTGTTACTGATAATCATGTTGATACTTCAAATGGTTGTGATTTTGGTTTTTAGAAAAATGTTTCTACAAACTAGCGGACTTCATATAATTGGTCTTTGATTTCATTTAGCTAGTCATCATTTGGTTCAATTGATCAATTAAAAAGAGTTAATTGATTAAATTTATCAACTACTAGTCAGTTAGATGGAAATCGATTCCAATAAGATTAAGTCAAATTCTGATGTGATTTTCAGATCCGAAATCAAAGCAATTAGGAATTTGGAGGAAATAAGGACACCGGTATAATTCGAAAGTTTAGTGGAATGAGCGCGATGTTACTGCAAGTTTGTGAGGCTTTATCTATCTGAATATGCCCTTTTGCAATAGACAAGAGAAATAAAAAGTTATTTGTACATGCAAGTGAGAAGAATATTTTCAAGAATTGAAGGTTCAAGATAGAGCAAAGAGAAGGAAGAAGGAATAAAGAAGGGATTGGTAACTATACCAATATGGATGTTATTAGACAATCAAATGAATTTTATCATTTGCAATAATGTTTCATGAAGGACTTGAATGTGTACCAATATTGAATGACAAAGTAATGAGAAGTACTCCGAAATACTAGATAACTCGCGAACACAAGTATCTGATGTATGGTAGAAGTTGACAATGTTAGCATGTGAACTAAAGATGAGAATGTATTGTTATATAGGGAAGCAGGTATATAACTGTAAAGCATAATGTAATGTAACATGTAATCGAGAATTAATAACTCAACATGAAAACAGAAACATATAAACAATATTAAACTGTGAAGCACAGGATCCCTTCCGATGAAGACAGGGTAAACACAAAGAATCAAATGATGTGATTGATTCATTAAGTCCTTTAACAGATCATGGGAAGAAGTTCATTGTTATGTTCAAGCAACCATGAAGAATAAGACATCAAAGGGCTTTAGACATCAGTTGCATGTATTGATTTTAAGTGTTAACAGATCAAGGGTTCAGTGAAAGAAGCAATGGATAAACATAAGTCTGTATCAACTCAGGAACACAAGACAAATTGAATTAGGATCCTCACAATGCTAGCTGTTTGT
This sequence comes from Apium graveolens, assembly GCF_009905375.1. Classification (NCBI taxonomy): domain Eukaryota; kingdom Viridiplantae; phylum Streptophyta; class Magnoliopsida; order Apiales; family Apiaceae; genus Apium; species Apium graveolens. The sequence continues at coordinate 74,757 of NW_027417126.1, forward strand.
GAACCAGACCAGTGTACCAAACATCAGCATTCAAGAAAGTATTTTGATTCAATCAACAGAAGAAAAATAATTGATACATTGAAGAATGGTTTGACAGAGAGCCAAAATATTCTAAGTCATGATAGCTCTCTCTACCTGTCGCCACAAAAGCTGTAACCACAGAGAAATTACTCTAAGGCAACTCTGTCGCCATAGAGTTGTCGCCACAGAAGGTGTAACCACAGAGAAATTGCTCTAAGGTAACTCTGTCGCCACAGAAGGTGTAACCACAGAGAAATTACTCTAAGGCAACTATGTCGCAACAGAGTTGTCGCCACAGAGTTGTCGCCACAGAAGCTGTAACCACAGAGAATTGTTCAAGGCAACTCTTTCGCCATAGAGTTGTCGCCACAGAGCTTGTCACCACAGAGGAAGCACAGGGGAAAGCTTATCTCCACAGAGCTGTCGCCATAGATGAGTTATTCACAAAATTGCATGCATCAAAATTAATGAATTGTGTGGACGATAATTGGCCACCTGTCCATTTAATTTTGAAATACTACAAAGCAGCAATTGAATGTAATTCATTCATTTAGTTATCTTCTTCAGCAAACACAGAAAGTTTACGAGAGCTCCATTAAAGCTTCACATTTATTATCCTTGTAAACATATTGTTATGCTGCTGAATTTATTGTAGCTAATCAATACTTTGATTAGAGTGTAGCAACCTCAAGGTTTATATTAATAAACCAATATATTCCTCGAATTTTTTTGTGTTGTTTCTGATTCCGTACTTTTAACGAAGAACTTGAAATGAATCAAAAAAGATTGTAGGTATCGTATTCAACCCCCCCTTCTACAATACTTTGGGACTAAAAATTGGTATCAGAGCCTGTTGATTGACATACAAATCAAGATCCGGAGAAAGGAACAAGTTCTTGAAAAATTCTTGAATTTTTTAATTTTCAAAAATTCTCATTTCTTGAAATTTTTGAATTTTAAATAATTTATTTCCGCCAAGATAATGAATAACCAAAGAATTGGAAGTATAAAGGTTCCCCCCATTTGATAGAGATAATTACAAGCTATGGAAGAAAAAGATGATGCTGTTTATGAAAGCTTCGAATCCACTTTACATTGGGATATTGCTGAATGGACCTTATGTTCCGATGGAATTAATTGCTGAATCCACAACCACAACTGGTGTGAGAATTCCTTCCTCATCCACTCCCAGGGATCCGTCTAAATATACGGAAACCGATAAGGGGTTGATAAATCTGGACACAAGCCTTCAACTCATAATTTTGGAATCTACCAATAATGATATGAGCCATCAACTTCTAGGAAGTAACAGTGCAAAAGATATGTGGGACACCATTGAGCTTTTGATGGAAGGAACAGAGGAAGTCAAAGAAAACAGGATGAATATTCTGACGACTCCGTATGAGGCATTCAAACTTCAACCCGGAAAAGCATTGTCTTCACTCTTTGAGAGATATACAAGACTGTTAAGTGAATTAAAGCTGCAAGGGAAAGTCTATCCCATACGAGAGTCTAACAGAAAGTTTATGCTGACGCTCTCAGTTCACCTGGAACAAAAGAACACATCAATCAGGAAAGAGCAGATTTTATCACTATGTCCCTGGATGTGATCTATGGTAAGTTAAGAACACATGAGCTGGAGCAAGAGTAAAGAGCCATTATCTATGGACCTGGTTCTATTGACAATAAGAGTACGACACTTGAAAAAACCACTGCACTTGTAGTTCGTGAACCAGAATCTCAAGAAAATAAGGTTGCACCCTCCTCAACAATTAAAGAAATTGTCGTAGCTGAAATTACTGATGGTGAGCCAGAGGATGAAAATGAGTTCTATACTCAAGAGGAACTTGAACAGTTTGAGGACAAATCTATGGCATACATGGCTGCAAAATTTAGTCATGTTAGATTCAGAAGAAAGCCCAACTACAAACCAAGGGGTTTATCAGGTAGATTTCAGAAAGGAAGCTACTCGTCAGGGTCAAGCTCCAGAAGAGGCTACAAGTCAAGTTGGATTGACAAGAGCAAAACTAGATGCTACAACTGCAATGAGTTAGGGCACTTTACATCTGATTGCAGAAAGCTCAAGGCAGTTAAATCAAATGACTCCTATGAAAAGAAGGAAACTTATGAAGATCTGAAAAGGAAGAATGAGAAGCTGAAACAGAAGCTGAATGCTTATGTGGTAAAGGATAAAGGAAGAGCGTACATTGCTGAAGTCTGACCCTTATGACAGACTCTGCAGAGGAATCACCACAATCATCTCAGGTTCCCGAACTTACCACTATAGATATGTCTGTATCTGAATACAAATCTACTGTGCATGAACTTACTTTAGAATTGTATAATGTTCATACAAGCATGCTTGCATATAAAATGGAAAATGATAAGTTAATTCTTAAATCTGAGAGTTTAACCTCTAGGAATGAAGAACTAGAATTGCTTGTAGTTGGACTAGAAGACCTTAAGCAAAAGAATAAGTATCTAGAGAATAAGGTTAAGTGCAATGCAGACATTGAAGCTATTCTTAGAACCCAAATTGCTGACTTAGAAAAGAAGTTATAGGTGTTTAAGAATGCAGCTCTGACTCAGAAGGAGATAATAGATAGTCACAGATTTAAATCTAAGACTTCAATAGGACTTGACTACTCTAAGCTGAACAGTAAGAAATATAGTGGTACATCAAAGATAAACATGTTTGTCTCAGAAAAGGTTCCATATATTATTAAGGATGCTGTATCTCCTCTATTCATTGAGTCTATTTCAGAACCTTTGGATGAAGTAAGTTTGCTAATCAATGAGGAATTGATTGCTGAAGATAGAGAGAAGGAAGAGGAATCCCTTAAGACTCCTAAGGCTCCATCTACGAAAGCCAAATCTATAGCTGGCCTAGGTACTAAGGTGGATAGAAAGGAACCTGAAACACTTAAAAAACCAGACCCAATAGTCAACCCTAAGACTATTGAGAGTGCTAAAGTTAAGACTAAGAAGAACATGAATGGCAAGGTAGGTGTTAATAAGAAATCTAATTTTACATCTTCCTCATCTGCAACTAGGAAGCTTTGTAATAATTGCAATTCTGTTGCACATCTTACACATGCATGCACTAAAAGTAAAGTAGAATCTGTTGCAACTTCCAGTATGCCTGCCATGCCTAACATGCCTAGTTTTCATGAACCTTGTGGTATAGTTGGATGTATGCCATGTGCATTTGTTACCTTGTCTGAATATTTTAAAGCTTTTCATGCAACTGCTAGCACTTGCATCAACACTAAGACAAGCATGCGTAATAAGCACACACAAGACAAGACTGCTACTCCTATATCTAAGTCTGACAACACTGTTGAGACTAACACTGAGAAGGAGTCAGTCAAAGTGAAAGCTAAGCCTGTTAAGGTTTCAATTATTGATTCTATTTCTACCCTTAAACCTTCAGGACCCAAGAAAGCTTGGGTACCAAAGTCTTCTTAATCAATCTGTGTTTGCAGGGTAAGGTAAGAAAAGAAAAGATCATGTGGATTTTGGACATTGGGTGTTCTAGGCACATGATAGGAGAAAAGTCCCTGCTCACAGGTGTGGTTGAGAAAGCTGGCCCTATAGTTACCTTTGGAGATGCCAACAAATGATTTACTAAGGGATATGACAATTTGAAGATTGACAATGTCATCATTGAAAGCATCTCTCTTGTGGAAGGATTAAAGTATAATCTTCTGAGCATAAATCAGTTTTGTGACAGGGGATACAATGTTGATTTCAGAATAGAAAGATGTTTGATATCTCACAGGAAAGATGAGAAGCTTGCTTTACAGGGAGTAAGGAAAGGTAATCTGTACGTAGCTGACTTGAAGTCTACCTGTGATGGAGTAAGCAGATGTTTATACAGCAAAGCTTCACCAGAACTAAGTTGGTTATGGCACAAGAAGCTCTCGCACTTGAACTTCAAGACAATGAACTCTCTAATCAAGAGAGAACTAGTGAGAGGACTACCAAAGATGGAATTCTGTCAAGAAGGACTCTGTGAAGTATGTGAAAGAGGGAAATCAAAGAAAGCATCGCACAGAAGCAAGGAAATGACAAGTATAACTGAACCTCTTTAGTTGATTCACATGGATTTATTTGGTCCAGTGAATGTATTGTTACTATCAAGGAAAATATATGCTTTAGTAATGGTCGATGATTTCTCCAAGTACACATGGGTGTTGCTTTTACAATCCAAGGATGAAGCACCTCAGCTGATAGTGGATCATATAAAGAAGATTGAGATGGAAGCGAAACTACCTGTTAGAAAGATCATATCTGATAATGGGACATAATTCAGGAATGCATTTCTAAATAAATTTTGTACGGAGAAAGGTATTTCGAGACAGTACTCAGCTCCAAGGACTCCACAACAAAACGGGGTAGTAGAAAGGAAGAATCATACCTTAGTTGAAGCATCAAGGACTATGCTAAGTGAATCAAGACTTCCTACCTACTTCTGGGCTGAAGCTGTCAACACAACGTGTTACACTCAAAATCGTACCCTGATTAACAAAGATCATGACAAGACTCCTTATGAGATTATGGCTAACAAGAAACCAACACTAAAATACTTTCATGTGTTTGGTGCTAAATGCTTTGTGCTAAAGGAAGGAAATGAACATCTAGGAAAGTTTGATGCTAAAGCAGAAGAAGGTATATTTTTTGGCTACTCTCTGGAATCTAAAGCTTACAGGGTTTATATGATTTCTGATCAGACGGTGATTGAAAGTCTTAATGTAACATTCGACGACACCAAGTTGACAAGCCTGCAGAAAGAAAAGGATTCTGAATCTCTGGAATTTGAAAATCTATCAGATGATCCTTTGGACATAATAGAACCTGAGGTTGCTAGAACTGTGCCTGTAGTTCAGGGCAATGCTGATTCAGGATCAAGTGGTGATAATGATGGAAACAATGATCATGATAATCATTCAGGAACCCCATCAAGAACCACTACAAATAGATCAGAATCATCCAGTCATGGTGATAGCAACTCAGGGGGAGCAGGAAGAGGATCTACAGTTCACACTCAACATCAGGTTGAACAAGGGGAAACATCAAGATCTTATATGCCTCGTCAAAGAGTTTGGAACAGAGACCATCCCTTTGAATTGATCATTGGTGATCCTGACACAGGAGTAAGAACTAGACATGCCACTCAAAATGAATGCCACTTTTCAAGGTTTCTTTCAGAAATGGAACCTAAGAAATGGACGAGGCACTGGAAGATCTAGATTGGGTTATTGTTATGCAAGAAGAACTCAATCAGTTTGAGAGGAAGAAGATATGGAAGCTGGTACCCCGACTGTAACACCCCAAATCCGGGGTCGGGGATCTGGGTTGTCACGAGTTCCATTTCCCTTAATAATACTTAATCTTAATAATCAACCAACTACTGCATACTGTGACCCCACAATATACTCACACACCACAAGTTATAGTCTCAGAGATGAATATCCAACAATAACACAAGTCATTTTATTCCACAATTATAAACCATTACACCTTAAAAGGGTTTCTGAATAAATTTACATATTCTTTGCCATTATTACAATTCATAAATATACATAAGTCTGGTACATCAAAAGTCGAAAGCCTAGCCTATTGGTAGATCCTACCTCAGCTGCACAGCATTAACGCTTTCAGAAAACTGCGGAACGTTTCCTAACCGCTTGCGAATTGGAAGCTTGGTCCTGTTCATCTTTTCTATCTATTGTTGTATGATGAAAGAAGAAAGCAAGGGTGAGCAACATGCCCACCGAAATAATATACATAATAATTTACAAAATATGAGCATTCTCACAGTACTCATGAAAGTCTTGGTCAAAAAGAAATGAACCAAGTTTGATCTCTTAATGCGACCAAGTCGTAAAATATTTAGTATATATGTATATATACTTTTCAAAATCTTGAAATCCTCTGCCATGTATAATATACACAGAGTTCCAGTTTATAACTGTATAAAAAATATCGTTGCAAGGTGATCTCATATATCTAACCTTGTCTCAACGTTTTTCTAAAAATCTTTGTCATGCATAATATAATCATTAACCAGATATAAGTTGAAAAGGTAAAGTTACGAGATACTCCAATATACTTATATCTTTTTCGAATACTACTTGAACTACCACCGTTCAAGGTATAATCAGTTTCAAAAGTTCATCACATAGATGAGATTACAAGATAAGATTTGAATAGATTCAATCTTTGAAATATCATTCAAAAGAAATGAAGTTATGAGATACTTCATTAAGTCCCGATATATATATACACCTATATATATCTCATACTTTCCTTGGAAACCTCTGTTATGAAAAGTATAAACAGAGTTATAATATCCAATGAACTTGGAAAGAAGAAAACCTTGGCATAAACCTTTTCTACTAGTAGATGGACGAATTCCCCACTGGTCATCACCCTGACCGTATTAGGACCTATGCTGGAGTGCCACTCAGTCACTTACGCATTGATGGACTTCCATTGAGCCACTTACACTTTCATGGACGCCCACTAAGCCCATGTTGCTTATGCCGACTCAAATAGATGGACTTACTTCCCGAACGTTGGGCAAGTAATCAAAATGTTTTCTCAAAACAGCAACCTCGTTGCGAATATAAAATACACCACAGAGCCGGATCCCTCAGGTTTTGAGCGAGTATTTAAATCCTCTTCGAAAGGAAGATCTTAAATCTAAAAATGAGTTTTGGGATCTGCTCTAACTTTTAAAAATCATTTTGAAGACTCGAAAATATTTTAAAGAATGTTTAGAGTAACGCTGATTTAATAAAATAAATCAGTCCCGATATGTTGGAGAAAATATCTGAATATTATTACTTAAATAATATTTCCATAAAGGATAATCTTTATAAAAATAATTGAAATAGAAGTTTTACAAATCATACTTGAAATGAATAATAAATAACCAAAGATATACTTATACGAAAGTACGATCTTTATTTGAATAATCGAAAATAAGTTTGATTATCGAAACATTATTCTTTAATAAAATAAAGAATATTATTTAATAAAATAAGTGGAGTCATAAGTCCTTGAATGAATATTCAAAATAATATTCATTAAATAAAGTAAGCGGAGTCATAAGTCCTCGAATGAATATTCAAAATAATATTCATTAAATAAAATAAAGGTATCGAATAAACCTTATTCGATTAATAGTTTTGAAAACTATATCAATATATATATATATATATATATAAATATATATATATATATATTATACTCGAGAACATCAACTCCCGGTTTAGAAAATGTTCACCTTTGGGTCCCCTATACTAAGGGTATACGCAACTACTGCTTATCTCTAGCATAGGTATTATGCAACTTATAAGCATTTGAATCAACAATTAGATATCAAGATTACGAAACAGACATGAGTATATACCATATCAGCATGCTCCAATATATCGCAAAATTTTCTAATAACCATCATGCACGTATCACAAGATAATGCATATACATATATTTACATCACAACAAGAGTATAACGGGTAGAAAACTTGCCTGAGTGTTCCCGGATAGACTTAAGCTTAGAGTGGGTCCGATAACCTATGAACAACAACATAAGTCGGAATTAAACCACGTTCGCTTAAGAAACTAGAATTTAACCAATTGAACCCTAACGTTCGCTTATGGTCACTCCTACGCTTAACGAATCACATAAGTCGTTCGAGTACCCTCGGCTCCACCATTTTTAATAAATTAACCATTAAGAATTTTAAGGCGATTCTTTCGCGAGTATTCTACCAACTGCCTAATCCACTTTACATAATTGTTTCATACTCCAATTAGTCATTTAAGGGCCTTAACCAAGGTTTCAAAGTAAGGCGAGGGGTAATGGTTCGTTCGCGAAATGCCGTTACTTAAAACGGTCGTTTCTCCTAAATCGTACATCGGATTCAAGCGAACCACATATCAAAACGAAGCTCATAACATGAACTATCTAAACATGGCAATGGTCAGAATCTAACAGTGAGTTCATGGGTCCTGAAGTTAAGAACAAAAACAGTCTAAGGTAAATCGGGCATTACGACGGCTATGTTTACGCGATTACCAAATTTTAAACTACTCCAATCAATCCAAAAATCAACCCACAATCAATATTACAACCAAACTCCATCTAAACTTCACTACATTAGTCTCAACATCTAAAGATTTTCCAATTTATACTACCCCCAAACATGAACTAAAAGCTATACTTAAGTTCATTAACCAATAATCCAAGATTTACAACTCAAACTCATAATATACAAGAATCATGCTTCTCATGAACTATATTAATCACAACTACTCCTAAACATTCAAGTAAGGCTTAGGCTTTGAATTTTTTATACCTTCTTGAAGCTTTTAATCAATGAAAGATCCTTCGAATGCCAATGGAAGCCTTGATCTATGCTTAAGCTACCTTGACTTTGCAAATAAAATCAAGAATCAAAAGTTTGTTCTTGAAAGTTACTATTCACCCTAAACTAAAATGATTTATTTGAGCTAGCAAACCTTGGATTCAAGCACTCAAACTACTTGCTCTTCTTAGTTATGAAATATAGGAGCTATAGAGACTAACCTCTTGATTTATGATGGAGTGAAGCTAGGGTTTTGAAAATCTCATCCTTGCATTTTCCATGAAAAGTCGAAGCAAAAGAGATGAAATGGGAGTGAAAATGCTTCCTTGATTTTGTGTGGTGTTTGTTAGCTTAGTTATCTTTAACCTTGTTTTAACTAAGGTTAGAATACTTGGCCACAAATCAATCTAAACAAATATCTTGCTAGTCATGCTTACATCACCCAACTTATGTCATCCATTTGCCATATGTCTTCTCCTTGTGGTGTGATGACATCATCATCCACTAACCTCTTTGATTAGCCCCTAATTACTTGGCTAATGACCGCTTATCTGTTATACGGTTCGCTTAACTTTCATTCTCGTTTATCGTTTAAGGGATCATACCCGGGATCTTATTACTTGGGTTCCCCTAAACCTTTCTCAATATTTTATATTCTTTTTATGATCCTCTCTTAAAATCCTTGAATTTAAATTATTTTTATCATGTTACCTTATACTCAATTCTTTCTGTATTTGATGGGTTTTCGGGAAAAATCAAAGTGTTCGAATTTGGATTATGACGATCTTTACATACACTCATTTACTTTATGGAATACTAATACGATCTTAGAATTTCCATAACAGTACTCCTATATAGCGTGGTCTGATAATTTTCCTTAATCAGCATCATCAGCAAAGGTTACTATTCATCCGTGTTTCAAAAATTCCAAAAATTGGGGTTATTACACCAACCAAAGAACAAGTCGGTAATAGACACTAAATGGGTATTCAGGAACAAGCTAGATGAAGATGGCATTGTAACGAGAAACAAAGCCAGACTGGTAGCTAAAGGTTACTCTCAAGAAGAGAGTATAGATTATGATGAAATATATGCACCAGTAGCTAGACTTGAGGCAATCAGGATGTTTCTGGCATTCACAGCACATTCAGAATTCAAAGTTTATCAAATGGACGTGAAGAGTGCATTCATGAATGGGGAGCTAGAAGAAGAAGTGTATGTGGAACAACCACCAGGTTTTAAAGATCCAAATCTGGGTGATTTTGTCTACTTTCTATTCAAAGCTCTCTACGGTCTTAAGCAAGCTCCAAGGACATGGTATGACACTCTCTCTGAGTTTTTACTTGAAAATGGTTTTACTAGAAGTGTCATAGATAAAACTCTATTTTATAAAATGCATAAATCTGATATGATATTAGTTCAAGTATATGTTGACGATATTATATTTGGTTCTACTAATGATGATCTTTGCAAGAGATTCTCTAAGCTAATGCAGAGTAAGTACGAGATGAGTATGATGGGAGAGTTGAACTACTTTCTGGTCTACAAGTGAGTCAAAGGAAAGATGGAATATTCATTTGTCAATCCAAGTATATCAGAGAACTTCTTAAGAAGTATAATCTGGAAGATTCAACTCCACCAAAGACTCCCATGCCAACAGCCTCCAAGCTTGATCAGGACAAAGCTGGTAAGAAAGTTGACATCACAAGCTACAGAGGTATGATAGGCTCATTACTTTATCTCACAGCAAGTAGACCAAATATCATTTTTGCAACATGCTTATGTGCTAGATTTCAAGCTGAACCAAAAGAATCTCATCTAATAGTTGTTAAAAGAATATTTAGATACCTTAAGGGAACTCCAAATCTTGGAATTTGGTACTGAAGGGTTTTTAGTACATAAACGCAGCGAAAACGTAAATTTAAATCTTAAAAAAAAACTGAAACCCTCCGCAGGATCCATGCAAAAAATAATATTTAATTCGTAGTTCAGTATGTTTACCTGAAGAAGCTTTACGTTAATAGAAAGATGGAGGTCTTTAATGGCGATCTAAAAACGATGAACGGAGATCCTTAGCAGCTACTCCTCAAGTGTGAAGCACTCCACCGGTATCCATCAAGAAAACGATGTAATGAAGGAGGAGGAGATGGAGAGAATTAGGGTTTTGTAAATCTTTTTGGTTGAGGCAAAAATAGGGTCTATAATAGTATATTTATAGGCAAAATTTTCAGCTGAAAATTTTCCCATAAAATATTATTATTATTAACCCTTTATTATTCTCACTAATAATTAAAACACCTTTTAATTATTAATCCTTTTTCTAAACACTTTAGAAATAATTCTCTCACTTGATTTAATTTCCAAAAATTAAATTCTTAATTAATAATATTAAGAACTTTTTCTTAATTAATTTATAATCAATTAAATCTCATTTAATCAATTATTAAATTTGCCAATTTATTTATTTCATAAATTAATAATTATCAGCCATTATTAATTAATTTCTCCACCATTAAATCATTCTCTTTTATGGTGTGACCCTGTAGGTTCAATATTAAGCCGGTAGTAGAAATAAATAATAATAAAACTATTTTATCATTATTTATATAAATTCTCTAATTCATTAAATATGATTAATTAATTAATCATATTTATTCTACATCGTGAGGGATACTTCTCAGCATATCGCGACTATCCAGATAATACGAATTCACTGCTTAGAATACCAAAAACCTATTCAGTGAGTAGTTACCGTACAATTAATTCCTTCTACCCTGCAATGTCACGATTAAATACAAGGCATGGAACTTGTGTCAAGCCTATCTTATTTAATCACTTGCTTTCCCATTCACTATGCTTAGTTCTATTTAATGAAAATTAGAAACTCCTTTCTAATTTCATTCACTCTGGCCAGAGATTCCTGAACTAACATAAGTGGATCAACATTGAACATTCTCTTCCTACACTGGAAGGGGTAGATCCTTTATTGATCATACACTATCTTCGTGTACAAATTCCTATACCCAATAGAGCCCTTATAATTGCCCCTTGAGACTAAAAACTAAACTAAAGTATAGTTCAGTGTACAGAAGATGACTATGATGACCTCAAGTCTAAGGATACTTGTACAACTATCACTATGTGAACAACTGCTAACACGTGAGTGAAATCCATCAGTTGTTCAGCTATGTGAGTCATGTTCAGTGAACTTATTCTATAATAAGCACCTACATACTTGCTATAGCGTCACCACACAAATGTCTATGAGAACAGACATCCTTCATAATGAAGCAAGCATAGTATGTACCGATCTTTGCGGATTATTAATTACCAGTTAGTAATCCTACGACCAGGAACTATTTAAGTTTAGAGTTATCATCTTTTAGGTCTCATTATTATGATCTCATCACAATCTATAAAAAGTTTTACTCTAAACTGTGGTATATCTTATTTAAACATTTAAATAGATAGAGCCCACAATAAAAATAAAACAAGTCTTTTATTAATATCAATGAAATCAAAACAGATTACATAAAAGTTATTCCTAAATCCTCATACATGATTGGACTTAGGACATATCTCTTTCAGGTACCCTAAAGGTACAGGTTTTGACCTAGTTGGCTATACAGATTCAGATTTTGCAGGTTGTAAGATTGACCGGAAAAGTATATCAGAAAGCTGTCAGTTTCTTGGAAGACGATTGGTATCCTGGCATAGCAAGAAGTAGCACTCAGTATCCACATTAACTGCTGAAGCTGAATACATAGCTGCTGGAAGCTGTTGTGCTCAAATCTTGTGGATGAGGAACCAACTCCGGGATTATGGTCTATTGGTATCAAAGATTCCAATATTTTGTGACAATAAAAGTGCAATAGCAATCTCAAATAATCCAGTTCAGCACTTGAGAACAAAGCACATTGATATCAGGTATCACTTTATCAGAGAGCATGTCACAAATGGCACTATGGAATTACACTTTATACCCACAGAGGATCAAATTGCAGACATCTTCACCAAACCACTTGATGAAAACACTTTCTCTAAGTTGGTTAGTGAACTTGGGATGTTAAATATTTCTAATTAATTTTGGAAGCCAATAACTGCAATTTATTCTGGTTAAATTCATCTATTGTTTGAATTCAGTATCTTAAGGACATCTGAATTTACATGCCATTAATTATTTCTCATAATTCAATCATTTATGTGCTTGCATACAATTTTTATATATATGGTTGAGCACATTCATATTGATAAAGCTATTTAATTTAATTTCAGTGGATTTAAGTAATCAATATTTGAAGGGGTTCATTGAAATTAATATTAAATATAGTGCAGCATAATTATTTTTCACAAAAATATAATGTCATCAAGAAAATGATAACATTTGTATAAGTAGTGAAATATATTTGTGATTTATTTATTTTAAACTTGAGCAGCTCAGAAGGTGTTAGGTCGCAATAGAGAAAATGACTTAGAAATTTTCTAAGTATACCTCATCTGTGTCGCCACAGAGAGATTGACTTAGAAATTTTCTAAGTATACCTCATCTGTGTCGCCACAAAGAGATTGACTTAGAAATTTTCTAAGTATAACTCTTATGTGTCTCCGCAGAGAGGTTACTCAAAAAATTCTCTAAGTAACAAATCTCTTGTGTCGCCACAGAGGATTAACTTAGTATTTTTTCTAAGTGTAGTTCCTCTGTGTTGCCATAGAAGAATCACTAGCACCAACTCATATCTGTGTCGCCACAGAGACACTACAGTGCTCTGTGGTCGCCACAGGTAGATGTCGCCACAGAAACACTTGTGTTTCTAATTTTCTAGTGTGTTGCGAGTATATATATACATACATCTCAATTTTGTCATTCATATACACACAACAGCAAAATCGCAGGAGAAGAAATTATTTTTGTTTTGATCAAATCATTAACAGACCTCTGCCAAAATTTTGATTTTTTATAAATTCTGAGAGCCCATTACACAAGGATCATTTTAAGACCAGTTTCAACAAATTTCACCGGTTATTTGTTAAAATCGATTTGCACTTCATTTTGTGTGTTTAAGGCTTTGTTTGGCAGTTTTAATTGATTTGGTTTTTAACCTAATTTCTTCCTTAAGGCTGTGTTTGGTTAATTAATTGAGTGTGTGTTAGAAGTTTATTACGATCTATTTATTTCTTTTAATAATTCGAAGGGCACGGTTGAATTTTTTTTAAATCTAAATTTTTATTCTCATTTTATTTAAATGGCGAATAATATTCAGATTACAAAAACAAATTTTGTTTCTATTATTGAACGTGATCCAGTGAAAATGGTACACTTTGAGACTTGGATCCATTTTTTAAATGAACACTCAATTGTGCATTTCGCATTAATTACTAATGTGAAATTGAATGTTGAGCTTCTCAGGCATGTACATAGAACAACTACAGATTCTTCTGAAGATGCAAAGTTAACTTTTTCCTTTGACATTGGTGATGATATAATCAGAATTATAGAGGACAACTTTAATGAACATCTTCAGTTACCTCATGATAATTTTGATGACACTCCAGAAGATTGGGAATTACTCAGTTTCTTCAGAGCAATAAGGAGCACAATGACAGCAAATGATGACTTACCAATGCATTTCAACAAAAGTTATCTTCCGAAGGAATGGAATCTATTCTTCAATATACTATCTCAATGTTTGGCTCCCAAGACGGATGGATTCCACGGACTAACTATCTTCAATCAAGTTGTTGGGGTTGCTGTTGCAAATAATCTTCACATCAACTTTGGGCGGTTATTCATGAAGCACATTTTGGATAACCAATCACAACGTCAGAACTTTGTCTTATACGCAAGGTTTCTTCAGATTGTGCTCAATGGAAAACTGTCAGAAGCCCAAAAGACATCAACTCCCAGTGACATATTGGAAGATCCTCCTGTCTTGTCTCAACTGTTAGTGACTAAGTTACACAAGAAAGGGAACTATCCAAACTCAGAGGTTGCTTTCTAAACAGACCACATGATAGATGCCTTTACCACTATCAATGCTCAATATGAAGAAGAAGAAGAAGAAGAATAAGCTAAAAATGCACCTGAAGCTGAAGATGAACCTCAAGCTGAAAATGACCCAAAAAAAAACATTGATCATGAACCTGAAGAAAATGTGAATGTAGAAGCAGATCAACCTGATCCTAAGCATGGTTATCAAGCAGAGGCTGAAGTTGGACAAGAACAAGAAGCTGAACCTGAGATTCTCCACAACCTCAACCTGAAGCTGCTAGTCCACCACATCAAGCTGCTGAGTCTACTCATTCTAATACATCTGTCTACAGACCAGTCTTCTCAAGTATGGGTACTTCTGCTATGAGTCATACTTTTGAAGCATGCTTTGATTTCATTAGCATAGATCAATTACACCTTGATTCTCAGCAAACACAACTACTTTTTGAACAAGTAGATAGGCTAGGGAGTGAATTTGGCATGCCACAAATTCATAACCACTCTCTAGAGCCCAACCAAACACCGTCAACTCTCCTAGCTCAAACCTTGGAGTATAAGGACCCCATGCAAATAGAGGGAGAAACTGCACTAGATGCAGCAAATAAGGAAGGTACTTTGAGAGAACCCGCAGCTCTGTCTCCTATGAAGCAAAGTAGTGAACATTCTGAGACAACTATAAACCTCCAGGTATCTTCTTAAAAGGATTCTCTGGCTAAAAAGGCAACTACACAGTTACTAGATCTATCTTCTCAACAAGGTAGATCTATTGAAATTCGCCCATCAGCCACGACATCCTGTAACGAGTAAAACACCTTATCCAATATCCAAGCTCTTGAAGCTTTAAATGAGTCGATTAGAAGAGTACTATTTGGTGAGGAAGTATTGACGAAAACAGGGAATTCAACCATTTTACGGTTAGAATATCCTGTTCAAGGTCCTTCAATGGATTAACTGCCTTCACAGGTGTTAGGAGAGAGTGCTGTAATCGCTGCCAAACCTAGCACAACACTTACCTCCCCAGGACTAATTAACCTGGATGCATCTGCGGATAGTGGATCCGATGTAGGCGTGGATCGGCAACCCATTGGCGATGAACCAGATTTAACTGGTGAGCCTGTGGGGAATGTATCTTCACAGATATAAGGGGAAGCTGAGGATCAGATGCCGAATATGAAGGCCCCAGTGCTCCACCCAGAGATTCTAACTGTGGATGAGTCATCTCCTGATGACAGGCAACTTGTCTCAGACAAGGATCGGGATTTGTGAACTTCCATTGCACCACTGCTGACCTCCTTAAGGATGGCTCCAGTGTCTTCTGCAGGTACACTTGGAACTCGG
This sequence comes from Apium graveolens, assembly GCF_009905375.1. Lineage (NCBI taxonomy): Eukaryota > Viridiplantae > Streptophyta > Magnoliopsida > Apiales > Apiaceae > Apium > Apium graveolens. Next base: position 90,483 of record NW_027417126.1, read on the forward strand.
AGATTTGAGCAGAGTGAACTTGTGAGAACGAGTGACACACATGACCCTAAATCGAGTGATAGAGTGATGAGAGATACACTGTGAGAAGCCTGTGAGACACCTACCATCCAAACTACACCTTTAGATCTATCAAACTATGTCACTAAAGATTATCTTAAAGAGCAGCTAGCTTTCAAAAATAGTTATCTCAAGGAACAGCTGGCTCTTAAAGATTGACACTTTCAAACAGAACTATCTCTCAGAGATCATCAGATCGCCAGTCTTTCTGAGCAACTTGAACATCAGCAAGCAGCATTCGCTAGTTTACGGGAATTCGTTGAGCGATCTCTCTCTCATACAGGAAAAGGAAAAACAATTGCCAACACTGAGCCAAAGATCTCAATTAGCAAGTAAGCGCCGGTCCCGGTCTCATCTGAAGCAGCTCTTGCCAGTACTGGGCCAATGACCTCAGTTAGTAAGCAACTGCCTGTTTGTCTTGAGATCCCTGTTTCAACCTTACATGCTCAATCAACACCAGCTCTTAAGGATAACCCAACTGAGGGGGTGAAAAAGGTAGTAGAACAAGAAAAAGTAGATGTTGCTGTTAACCTACTTCAAGATGCCTTTCATACTGCTGGTACTTATGATGAATTTGGAGATAAGATGGAGGAAGAACTAGAAGGGAGAATTGATGAAAGGGTGCTCCTCAAGAAAAGATTTTCTAAGGAGAGTGCAACATCTCAGGGGGAGCAATCAGGACATCTGAGCAAAATCCTTACAACTAAGAGAAATCTCTGTCTCAGATATATGCTCCAAAACCCCTATTCTCTGAAGATGAACTAGAAGAAGGTGAAATAGATGAAAGTGATGTTTCGATGGGGTGTGAGCCAAGATTCGAGAAAGTGGCTACAGAAGAAAGAAAGATTATCTCTGAGGATGAAGAGTTTGAAGATGAAGATGCTTTCTCAGAAGACTGTCTGTTCTATGGACTTTCAGAGAAAATAAATCGCTCATATGTAGAGATTCAAGAAGAAATGGAAAGATCAAAAGCAAGAATTCAAAGAGCCATTCAAAGAAGGAGGAACAGATAAGAGAGAGAAGCATATCTTTGAGCTAACAGGAAAGGAAGCAAATGGGAAGATATAAGGAAGAAAATGGACAAACCAGAAATATATCACTATTCAGACCCTGGTAACTCTAATCTGCTGAGAACTATGGAACATTACAGAAAAGAACATGATAACATCCATGAGTTCTATGATCAATTCAGCAAAATAATTACTGGAAATACTGTGAACATTCTGAAGAATGGATGGAGAATCACTATCAATCACATAGATGGTCTACAGATGAAGGTGTCTACCAGTGTACTGAAAAAGTTGAACATTGTTGAACTATTTGTCCTAGCATCAAAAATCCCATGGCTGAAATCGAATGAGAACGAATATTTCAGAGACAAACTTTAGAGAATGATGATGGATGTATCTCCTCAAGAATTTATGTATCCATTTGTGATCAAAGTATTTGCAGATGGTAGGATGCAAAACATCACCATGTCTGACCAACACATAAGAACCATTCGTTATCTATAACTTACTTTCATGGAAAGTCAACTCAGGAGCAAAAGAGCTAAGTTGGAAGCTCCAGATGTTAAGAGATCTGAAGCAGACCTCAAAGCTGCTGAAGTTCTATATGCTTATAGGCTCAATGATAAGATGATCAGAGACACAGAGAAGGATATGAAGAAGGTTACGAGAGCGTATCATGAGATGGTGTTCATCAATGGGGAAGCAGAGATTAATCTTCTAAACGACAATGAACCCATAATCAGCACTGACAGTGAAGGGGAGTTAGTCTTTAGAATCAACAAAAGCAAGATCAGATTCAAAGACTTCAGGATAAGTGAATCAGACTCAATACAACAATCCTTGATGGATGTCAAACTATCCACATGCAAAGAAGACAAGGTTGCTTTGATTCCTATCATAAAGGTACTTGATGAAGTGATGGAGGAAGAATCAATCAATGACACCAAGAGAGTACGAGGGCATTCTAAAAGGATAACAGTCTTCGTAATGTCCAGAAAATCATCTCTATTGTTTGATCTTGTTCCTAAATGTACCAAAGTCAAATACCTTGAGATAATGCTTCATGAACTGAATAATCCACCTCGAGTCAATACACTTGAGATAGAAGCTCGTGATTATGTGCAAGCTAGATTGAATGAGCAGAAAGAGTCTCCTCCAAAACCTTCAGTTCCTAAGAAGAAAGCCTCTAAGAGAAAATCCGATCAGCCTCAAGAAGAAGAAGGAAGCGGGAAGCAGAAGAAGACAAAGACAAAGAAGACATGGAGTATATGTTTGGGCTAGAGGAACACTTCTTTGTAATTTGTATTTTAAGAAATCTGGAAATGAATATGTAATCCAGAATGTATTTAATATCTTTATCTGTTTTATAGTTCGTACTTTTTCTTATTATCAGTTGAGTTATCCTTGGGGATTTGCTTGTCGAACTCTAACAATCAAATAGGGGGAGATTGTAAAGCATAATGTAATATAACACGTAATCGAGGATTTATAACTCAACATAAAAATAGAAACATATAAATAATATTAAACTGTGAAGCACAGGATCCCTTCAGATGAAGACAGGATAAACACAAAGAACCAAATGATGTGATTGATTCATTAAGTCCTTTATCAGATCATGGGAAGAAGTTCATTGTTATGTTCAAGCAACCATGAAGAATAAGACATCAAAGGGCTTTAGACATCAGTTGCATGTATTGATTTCAAGTGTTAACAGATCAAGGGTTCAGTGAAAGAAGCAATAGATAAACATCAGTCTGTATCAACTCAGGAACACAAGAAAAATTGAATTAGGATCCTCACAATGCTAGCTGTTTGTGAACCAGACCAGTGCACCAAACATCAACATTCAAGAAAGTATTTCGATTCAATCAACAGAAGAAAAATGATTGATACATTGAAGAATGGTTTGACACAGAGCCAAAATATTCTAAGTCATGACAGTTCTCTCTACCTGTCGCCACAGAAGCTATAACCATAGAGAAATTACTCTAAGGAAACTATGTCGCAACAGAAGGTGTAACCACAGAGAAATTGCTCTAAGGTAACTCTGTCGCCACAAAAGGTGTAACCACAGAGAAATTACTCTAAAGCAACTCTGTCGCCACAGAGTTATCGCCATAGAAGTGGTAACCACAGAGAATTGTTCAAGGCAACTCTGTCGCCATAGAGTTGTCGCCACAGAGCTTGTCGCCACAGAGGAAGCACAGGGGAAAGCTTGTTACCACAGAGCTGTCGCCATAAATGAGTTATTCACATAATTGCATGCAATAAAATTAATGAATTGTGTGGACAATAATTGGCCACCTGTCCATTGAATTTTGAAAGACTACAAAGTAGCAATTGAATGTAATTCATTCAGTTAGTTATCTTCTTCAGCAAATATAGAAAGTTTACGAGAGCTCCATTAAAGCTTCACATTTATTATCCTTGTAAACATATTGTTATGCTGCTGAATTTATTGTAGCTAATCAATACTTTGATTAGATTGTAGCAACCTCAAGGTTTATATTAATAAAACAATATATTCCTCGAATTATTTTGTGTTATTTTTGATTCCGTACTTTTAACGAAGAACTTGAAATGAATCGAAAAAGATTGTAGGTATCGTATTCAACCCCCCCTTCTATGATACTTTGGGACTAACAATAACTTACACAGACCCCAATAATTTATAACATATCTTCAATTTAAGAAAGACAAATATGAGACAGAGGATAGTTGGAATTGGTTAGACATAATAGTTGCGTGTGAGCAAGGTTAATAAGGTAGCTGACATTCTCAGGGAAGAGGAAGGTTTAATTTTATTAATTTTGTTAGCAAGGATAGTAAAAGAATTCAAATAGTTGAGGAATATGAAGTTTTATTCCAGGGTTAGTCACATAAATGATGTACTTAATTGAACCGACCAGTACTATTGGGAAGAGGGATTCACATATGTAAAGAAAAAATAATGAGCCGGTAGAATGGAGAACTTAACCAAGAAAGAAATTGGAATCAAAAGAATGATAAATAATTTTTATAAGATTGCCAAGATATAAGTAAGTTATGGATGCCATGTATGACAGAACTAAAGTAAAGAATTTAATGAAACGTCTGCCACCTAAGATAAAGAATTCATTCTGAAAATACGATTTGTTAGATATATTTGAGATGTCATGTCCAATATGTTTCATGTTTAGTTTTCAGATCTTAACAAACAGAAAATATCAGTACTTACTGAAATCAGTACTCACTGGAATCCATAACTTAAGGATATCAGAACTTAGATTATTAGAAGATAAATATCAGAAGATGGATATCAGAACTTAAGTACGAGAGGTCTAACAGTTAAGGAAGGAAGCTGATTTACAGGAAAGAAGATTGAAACTAATACAAAAGAAGATATGCATAGAAAGAGTTAGAGGACTTAAAGACTTGTATAAGATATCTGATTGATGTATTTTAGGAGACAGAATTATATTCCATATCAATTAGAAGTTATCTTATAACTGTGTACTATATAAACACATACATAGGTTTACACTATATGTGTTATCATTATCGAGAAGATCATATATTGTAACCTAGCAGCTCTCATGATATTTGTTCATCATTGAGAGAGAACAGTTCCATAGTAACAGAGTTTATTATATCGAATATATCTGTTTACTGTTACTTGTGTTCGAAATCAATTTGATTGTATTCAATACTGTATTCAACCCCCTTTACAGTGTTGTGTGACCTAACAAGTGGTATCAGAGCCTATCTGTTAACACATATACAGTAAAGATCCAAAAACAATCATGTCTGAAGAAGCAGAATATCCAACCAAGCCAGCCAAAACTGAAGAAACTCAAAAGACTCAAATCCATAGTCGATATGAGACTATTAGGGTTCCCATACTAAGACCTTCTGAGTACCCCATATGGAAAGTGAAGATGGCTATGTTTCTGGAAGCTATAGATCCAGAATACCTTGACAGAATTAATGAAGGACCGCATAAGCCAACCAAGCTCTCTGTTGTAGTTGTAGATCAGCCAGCAAAGACCATACCAAAGGAGAAAAATGAGTATACAGCTGGAGATATCTCATCCATTTCCAAGGATGCAAAGGTAAGACATTTGCTGCATAGTGCCATTGATAATGTCATGTCAAACAGGGTAATTCATTGCAAGACTGCAAAGGAGATATGGGATGCTTTGGAGACAAGATGCCAGGGAACTGATGCAATCAAGAAGAACAGGAGGACTATACTCACTCAAGAGTATAAGCACTTTGACTCAAAAAGTGATGAGTCATTAACTGACTTATATGACAGTTTGTCAAACTCTTGAATGATCTATCACTGGTGGACAAGGAGTATGATCTTGAAGATTCAAATCTAAAATTCCTTTTAGCTCTTCCTGAAAGTTGGGATTTGAAGGCTACTATTATAAGAGACAACTATGCTCTTGATGAAACTACTCTTGATGAAATTTATGGTATGCTCAAGACTTATAAACTTGAGATGGATCAAAGAAGCAAGAGATATGGGAGAAAGTTAAGGAGAGTTGCTCTTAAGGCTGAGGAGGAATCCCCCAAAGTGGTTGTCTCAAAGAAAGGTAAAGGAAAGGCTCTCATCATAAAGTCTGATTCAGAATCATCAGGTTCTGATGATGATTCAGAAACTGAAAGTTTACCTGAAATAGATGCTGATGAAGAGATGATGAAATTGTGATCACAAAGATAGCCTACAGGAAATTCAGAAGGGGAAAGAAGTTTTTCAAGAAAGGTGGAAGTACTGATAAGAAATGGTTCAGAAAGTATGAAGGAAAAAGTGCAAAGTCTAACAGAGGAGATAACTCAAAAGTTAAATGCTACAATTGTGGTGAAAGAGGCCACATATCTCCTGACTGCAAGAAAGGAAAGAGTGACAAAGGCAAGGCACTTGTCACAAAGAAGAAAAGCTGGACAGACTCTTCAGATTCTGAAGATGAGGTGGATTATGCTTTAATGGCAAATGCTGATGGCAGCCTTGAAACTGCTGAATTGAAGGTACCTCAAACAACTTATGCTTTTCATACTGATGATATTACTGAGTTGAGATTATATCTTAAAACCATGTTTATTAGGTACAGAGATCAAACTTTAACATGTGAAAGATTAACTTCTGAAAATCTTGCTTTTAAGAAAATGAATTATTATTTAGAAAAAGAGTTAGTTATGTTCCATCAAACTCAGAAAGAGAGAGATGATGCTTTTTATGTTAGAGATGAATTGCTAAAATTGAATAAATCTCTCAAAACTGAGTTAGAAAAAGAAAAAGAGATTATCAGGACTTGGACTAACTCTGGCAGGACAACTCAGAATTTATTAAGTAGTGGAAACTAGAAAGAGGGCTTAGGTTATGGAGATGATAAAAGTGAAAAAGGAACTCAACACATTGAGCCAATTGTTGTTACACAAACTGTTAAGCCAAAGGTAAATCCTGTTAAGTTTGTAGCTAAAACTGTAAAGTCTGATTCTGAAAAGATGAAAAAGTCTGTGACAGAAGTTAAGGAGAAGTCAACTTCTGACAAATTGGAACAGGATAAACCAGCTGAAGTCAACATAGGCTTAATGACAAAGAAGCAGCTTAAGCATAAGTTGAAAGAAATAAGGAATGTCAACAAGGTTAAGACAACTAGGAAAAATAGGAATGGAAAGGAAGGTGTGAATAAAAGCAATAATTATATGCCTGTTCCTAATGCTCCTAGAAAGAAATGTTATAACTGTGGAAACACTAACCATCTTGTTTCTTCTTACAGGAAGAATAAGAATATAAACTCTTTACCTCCTAAGTCAGGAGTTAAGAGTCATTCTGTTAGGTTTAAGCCATAAAATGCTTGTTTTCATTGTGGAAGTTTATGGCATTCCATTTATACTTGCAAGGAATATCATAGTTTATACTATGATTATATTTAAATAAAACCTTCTTTGAAGAAAGTTGCTTTAATTCCTTCTAGTAAAGTCTGATGCAAAGTCTGATATAAGTTTCGATAAACAACATGTTAGCATAAACTCTGATATTAAATCCGCTGTAAATGCTAATAAACTTAAAAAGGACAAAGGACCCAAGCAAGTCTGGGTCCTTAAAACTAACCATTAGTGGTCTTTGTGATTGCAGGGCAACAGGAAAAACATCCTAGTACTGGATAATGGATGTTCAGGACATATGAATGGAAATAAAGCCCTGCTCTCAGACTTTGTGGAGAAAGCTGGCCCAGGAGTTTCTTATGGAGATGGCAACATGGGAAAAACTTTGGGATATGGAAATATTAATCTTGGTAAATGTCATCATTGAAATAGTAGCTCTTTTCTCAGGACTTTAACACAATCTGCTGAGTATGAGTCAAATCTGTGACAGAGGTTATCATGTGAATTTATTTGAAGAACACTGTGAGGTTGTAAGCAATTCTACAGGCAAAGTGGTTCTAAAAGGTTACATGCATGGTAACATTTATGAAGCCAGACTTTCAACAACTTCTGATGGTTCTGCAATCTGTCTGTTGAGTAGAGCATCAATTGAAGAAAGCTGGAATTGGCACAAAAGACTCTCTCATTTAAACTTCAACAACATAAATGAGCTTATAAAGAAAGATCTTGTGAGAGGATTGCCAAAATCAGTATTTGCTCCTGATGGCCTTTGTGATTCATGTCAAAAGGCAAAACAAAGAAAATCTTCTTTCAAGAGCAAAACTGAGTCATCAATTCTTGAGCTTTATCACCTACTGTATGTTGATCTATCTGGTCCAGTCAACATCATATCTATTGCAAAGAAGAAATATGCTATGGTTATAGTGGATGAGTTTACAAGGTACACTTGGGTGTACTTCTTGCACAAGAAGAATGAAACTGCATATACTCTAACTGATCATGTCAGACAGTTGGATAAGTTAATCAAAGATTCTGTTAAAATTATAAGAAGTGATAATGGCACTGAGTTCAAGAATTCAATCATGGAAGAGTTCTGCAAAGAGTATAGAATCAAACAGGAATTTTCCGCACCTGGAACTCCAAAGCAAAATGAAGTTGTAGAAAGAAAGAACATGACTCTCATTGAAGATGCACGAACTATGCTTGATGAAGCAAAGTTACCAACCTACTTTTGGGTTGAAGCTGTGCAGACTGCTTGTTTTACACAGTATGCAACACTCATAAACAAGCAAGGAAAAATACCATATGAGATGGTGAAGAAAAAGAAGCCAAATCTGAAATACTTTCATGTATTTGGTTGCAAGTGTTTTGTTCTTAAGACTCATCCTGAGCAGCTGTCAAAATTTGATCTAAAAGCTGATGAAGGAATTTTTGTTGGATATCCGCTTTCCAAAAAAGCCTTCAGAGTCTACAATTTAATAGAGTCTACAATTTAAGAGAGTCTACAATTTAAGAACAAGGGTTGTCATGGAATCTATCAATGTATCTTTTGATGATAAGAAGATTACTGGACTTGAAGATTTCAGTGATCATGATTAGCTGAGATTTGAAAATGAAGACTTAAATTCTGATTCTGTAAATTCTGATGACTTATACTCTGATCCTGTAAGTACTGATGTCATTGAATCTGTGGTAACAACTCCAAAGGAAAATGCACCTGTCCAGGGGGAGCAAGCTGAAGATCCTGCCACATCTCAAGACTCTCAAGAAGCATCAGGAAGCTCTGATTCATCTAGTTCTGATGAGCCAAATTCTCATAATTCTGGAAGCTCTGATACTTCAAATCCTGAAAGATCAAAGTCAAACTCTGAAGTCTCAGAGAGCATAACTACAGGGGGAGCATCAGAAAATGCTGATGGAGACAACATGGATCATGGGGAGGATCCAGTTCTATAAGTTAACTTCAATCTGCAAGGAAGTGGACCAAATCACATACACCTGACTTAATTATTGGAGATCCTGAAGCAGGTGTTAGAACTAGAACTGCAAGATCAAATGAATGTCTCTATCATTCTTTTCCATCTCAGACTGAACCAAAGAAAGTGGAAGAAGCTCTTCAAGATGCTGATTGGGTGCAAGCAATGCAGGAAGAGTTAAATGAATTTAAAAAAAATAAAGTCTGGATCCTAGTGCTAAGACCAAAGAACAGATCAGTTGTTGGCACAAAATGGGTGTTCAGAAACAAAACTGACAGTGATGGCATAATTATAAGGAGTAAAGCAAGGTTGGTTGCTGAAGGCCACTCTCAACATGAGGGTATTGATTATGATGAAACATTTGCACCAGTTGCTAGATTAGAAGCCATAAGGATCTTTTTGGCTTATGCTGGTCACAAAAAGTTTAAAGTCTTTCAAATGGATGTGAAAAGTGCTTTTCTTAATGGAGAATTGGAAGAAGAGGTCTATGTTGAACAACCTTCAGGCTTTATAGATTCAAAATTTCCAAATCATGTCTACAGGCTTGACAAAGCACTTTATGGCCTTAAGCAAGCTCCTAGAACATGGTATGAGACTTTAGCTCAATTCCTTCTGGAAAGTGGATTTCACAGAGGTACAATTGATAAAACACTGTTCTACCTCAACCATGGAAATGACTTACTTTTGGTACAGATATATGTTGATGATATCATATTTGGTTCTACAAATGCCAAACTCTGTGAGAGGTTTGCAAAGCTAATGCAGTCAAGATATCAAATGAGTATGATGGGAGAACTCGGCTATTTTCTGGGACTTCAAGTCAAGCAAAATGAAGAAGGTACTTTTATCTGTCAATCCAAGTACACCAGAAATTTACTGAAGAAGTTTGGAATGCAAGATAGTTTAACAACATCCACTCCCATGGTCACTGTAACCAAGTTAGATAAAGAAACTGGTTCATCAGTAGATATTACTAACTACAGAGGTATGATTGGCTCTTTACTCTATTTAACTGCAAGTAGACCTGATATCATGTATGCTACCTATCTTTGTGCAAGATTTCAGGCTGATCCAAGAGAACCTCACTTAATAGTTATGAAAAGAATTTCAAGTACCTTAAGGGTACAGCTGATCTGAGATTGTGGTATCCTAGAGAATCATATTTTAAGCTAATAGGTTACTCAGATGTAGATTTTGCAGGATGCAAAATAGACAGGAAAAGCACTAGTGGAAGCTGCCAATTTCTTGGAGACAGACTGGTTTCTTGGTTTAGCAAGAAACAGAAGTCAATTTCCACATCTACTGCAGAAGCAGAATATATTACTGCAGGAAGCTGTTATGCATAGATTCTTTGGATGAAGAATCAGTTACTGGATTATGGGTTAGAATTTTCTAAAATCCCTATTTACTGTGATAATCAAAGTGCTATTGCTATGACAAGTAATCCAGTTCAACACTCAATGACAAAACACATCAACATTAGGTACCATTTTATAAGGGAATATGTGATGGAAGGTACAGTGGAATTGCATTTTGTTCCGACAGATCAACAACTAGCAGATATCTTCACAAAACCACTATGTGAAGCTACTTTTACAAGACTGGTAAATGAACTTGGAATGGTTTCTGGTTCTTTCTCTAAATCTGCTTAGTTTTTGTTCTCATGCATCAGAATTTATGATCAGTGTGTACAGATTGTCTTATTTTCATGAAATCTGTTCTTTAATTGAAATTCATTAAATACTGATTGTTATCTGATATGGATCTTTAAACTCTGATAGTGTTTTGAATGTTCTGTGAATATTCAATCTAATGAGGATAACTGTGCTAGATGCTGACCTAGTAGTCTTTAACATACTAGAAATCCCATGTTTGAATTACTTGTTTATGTGGAAACTCATTAACACAAGCAAATTCTGATTTTGAGCTTAGTCAAGTTTACTTTGTGTATCTTATTACTAAGTCACAAACTAGATTCTTGCTTCTTATCTGTCAGATTCTGATTTCATTAAATCTTAAAAATGAACTAAATCCTGATAAGCCTCACTTATCAAAAAAAAGAAGAATAAAAGTCAGGTACTCCTTTGAGATCTATAGTAAATATGTGGAAGGGAAGACCCAAGTGCATTGCTGGTATTAAGAAATATGCATTAGAAAAGCAAATTAATTTTCTTGGTGACTTTTCACATTCTCTGATTACTGGAGAAATACTATGACAATAACATAAATTCTGATAAGCGGTCGTGACTCACTTACACTGAGAAGCCACTGTAAAAAGGAATTTCAAAAGATGCATAAAATGAGCACAAACAGTTGAGGTGGACTCTTGCATAAATTTGTTCTATAGTAGACTTCATGATTGATGACATATTTTAAGCACTTTTCTTAGTTATGCCTTATTTCTAAGATGTACTGAAGTTTATCAGACTTTAATCTTTATCTGATATTCTGCTGAATGCACACACTTTCACTCCATATGAATGATGAAAATTACTATGGTGATTAAGTTGTTTTTGACAAACAGTTAAGTGTCATTTGCATAAATTCTGAGGACAAGTTCTGATGGAAGTTCTAATGATTAAAGTCTGAAGAAAACCAGTCAGTATTTGTATGAAGAATCACAGAAAAAGATATTAACTTTTTGAGTACAGAAGCCATATTCTGATGACTGTTAAAATTTGATATAAGTTAAGTTCTGATATTAAATCCTGATGGAATCCTTGATGCTTATGTGGCATTATTCTTTACTTGACTTATTTGTGGTAAAAACTAAAACAGTCATATTTAAATTAGAATATATTTGGGTTAGATAAAAATAGTCATAATCATTATGGGTTAGTCATAAACTTGTTTGTCTTGAAAAACTGCATGTGCACAATATTATTGTTTATTTTACGTGCTCATTAACTCTTGCTTTAACTTTTTACTGACTGTTATTATTACACATCGGTTTAGGGAGACGAGGCATCATTATTTTTTTTCTTATCGTTAAACAGTCCTCGACTCTTGGTATTCCATTGGCTATTTAAATGACTGATCATCCTTCAGTAAAATCACATCTTTTCATTTCTCTTAAACAATAGCTCATTTTAGTTGGTCTGCTATGACACAGACACTGTGACCATTTTTAAAAATGGAATTCCGACTTCATATCCTATCACCAGCATTCCTTTCGACATCTGGATTTAACTTCCAGGCAACATTCAAAATGATTTGTTGTGTTTTGAAAGAGAAGTTCATCTCCGTATTCTTAAATAGCAGGAGAAAATTATTCATCTTGCTGTTCTCTTTGTTGAAAGTAGGAAGAAGAATTAAATGTCATCCATCCGTATCTCTTCACCATCAGCTTTTTCAGACTTCTTAGACTAGGACTATCTTGTAATTTTTGCATGTAATCTATAAATTTCATGAAATGTACTCGTTTGATATATTAATGAAATTTCCTTTAATTGCAAGATTTAGTCTCTGTTTCTCTCATATTATGTGACTGTGCATGTTCTAATTGTAATTTGTTAATCTTTACTTCATCTATTTAAACTTTATCCTTTGATGAATATTTTGATTACAATTATGGTCAATAATAAATTTTGTTAATGAAGAGGAAAAAGTTGAAGCACGGGTTCATGCATCAGAACCTGTGATAGTTGAAGCTGAGAATGTTACTTCTCAGATAGAAACAACAGCTCAAAGTTCTGATACTTTGAAAAGAAAGAAATATGTAAGTTCTGTTACTGTTGAAGCAACTCCTTCATTGGCAAGGAGATTGAAGAAAATGAAGGCTAGGAGGTATTTGGCTAAAGCTCCATCAGAAGATACTGAAGAAGATGAGGAAGGGGATCAGAAATCTCTGATCTCACAAGAACCTATTATCATTGAAGCCCTTCCAGCTCAAGCCAAAGACACTGCTACTGATACAGTTGTAACCCCTCCTGTATCTCCTATTAAAGCTACAGATGATGCGAAAGAACAAACTAAAAATTCTGAAATAGATATTCATAATTTGAACATACCAAATATTCTTTATCTGGAAGCTCCATCTACAGAAGCTCAGCAATCTCCAACTCATTTTCCAATTTTAAATGCTGAGATACCATCTACATCAACCACACCAGCTCTGGAGATAAATTCTGATATTCAGAATTTAAATGAAGTTGTTCCTGAATCTCCAGTTGCTTCACACACTATTGTGCTGTCAGAACATAATGAGTCTTCCTCAAATTCTGAAGACAGTGTTTCTGCTGAGACTTCAGTTCCTATACTAGGAAAGGAAGAATTGGTGAAGAAATTTGTTAAAAAGGAAGCACCTATTCCTTGGGAGGATACTCACAGAGGTGTGGAGTGGACCAAGAAGTGGAATGACACTGATTTTATTCCAAGTTCTAACATTTTGTTAGAGCATATTGCTAAAGCTGATGAGTTGCTCACAAATGCTGATTTAAGGACACAACTCAAGATCACTGCTCTATCTATCAAACATGTTCAAGGTCTACATTCTTCTACTCATGAAAAGGTTAATACACTAAAGGAACATGTTGATAAGATAGATCTACAACTTAAGCTTGACAACAATAGATATATCAGACCTACTCTTGAGAAAATTGAAGCCATTGAGAAGATTCAAGAGAAGCAACAGGCCCGAATTGCTGAGGTCCTGGCTAACCAAGTTTCTCAGAAAGCTCAATTGGAAGAAATCCAATCTTTAGTTGAACTTCTTCTTTCTCTCTTACTTCCTGATGATGCCAAAAAAGGGGAGAAGGTAGTTAAGTCCAAATGCTCACTACTGAAATACTGAAGAAAAAGGATGATAAAGGTGATGACCAGGGAAACTCCGATAAGAGTAGAGGTCAAGGAAAAGTTCAAGGAAAATCTTCTACACAGAACAAGTCAAATTCTAATGTTGTGAATGATAAAAGTCAGAAGTCAAGTTCTGATAAACAAAGTCTGATGTCAAGTTCTGATATTCTGATTCAGTCAGGATCTAAAGACTCTCAGAAGTTATTATAAACTCTGAAGCTAAAGGGGAAGCAGACTACTCTTTATTACAAAGATCCTAAAATCCAGACACTTGATGAGGAGATAGCTAGAAGATTATTTCTGAAATAAAATCCAGGAATGGATTTGGAAACTCTCACGGAGGAAGAAGCTAGATTTGCAGCTGAGAAGACAAATCTTAAGTCTAAAGCTTCTAATACAAAGAAACCTTCGAGGACTAAGGAAAAAGGCATTGTGATCAGGGAAAAGTCAAATTCCGAGACTTCAAAGTCCAAGACTAGATCACAAACTGTGATTGATCCTAAGTCAAAAGGAAAAGAAAAGGTTAGTGAACCTTTAAAAATTGAGAAAAAGATAAGTTCTTCCATTCCAGTCTATCAAACTACAGTGCATGATGATGATTTGATAGAAGTTGAAACTGTTCAAATTCTGAAGAGAAGAAAGATAATTGAAGAATCTAAAATAACCTCTGACACTGCTCAAGTTGTTCAAAATAAAGAACAGCAAGTTACAGAAGAAACAACAAATTCTGATCAAGTTAATTTGGAAAAGATGACAATTGCTGATAAGAAGAAGCTTTTACGGAAGAAAGCTACTCCAGTTGAACCAAAATCAAATCTTATGATGAGTCAACTCGCAACATTTGGGTTGAGATCTAAGAAACCTAGAGATAAAGCTGGATTAGGTTCTGATTAAGAGAAGATATAAACAGGAGTAGAAGTTACTCTAAGAGATCCTCTCATGTTGACAGACAAACCATATGAACAAATCAAACAAAAGCACCTTGACAAAGTGTTGTCTACTCAAATCGTGATAAATGCTCATGATAAGGAAAATCTAAAGGAGAAATTGATTTTATTTCTCAATGTTGGATTAACTTATGGACTAGCTGATACTGATGTGCTAAAGAAGTCTGTCAGAGAACTTCAACATATTCACTATCTTCTGGAAGTAAAATCTGATGTTACAAGAAGATGGTCAGAATACATTTTGAAGGCTATAAGAGATCTATTTAGAATCTCTGGTACAAAGACTTCTCAGTATATACCAATGATTACTGAAGATGACGGAAGAGAAATTCCTATGCTGAAGAATTCTGCTAAGGTGGAAGTTATTCTGAAAGGAAAATGCTTATGTTATAATGAAAACTCTTCACATCCTAGAGTTATCAGACTTGGTGATGGACTTGAAAGAACATCAATTCAAGCTCTCAGAACAGTCATTTATCAAATTGGTGATAGTAAAGATGAAGAACTGATGCAGGTCAAAACACAGTTAGTTGAATTTCTGAGGAAAGCTGAAGACAAGCTAGTAAGAGATTTTGTTAAGAATCATTATGGATTCAGATTGATCCAGTGAAGTTGGTAAAGCTACAAGGACTGTAAGTTGTAGTTAATAGTCTTATTAAACTCTTATTGCATTTGAACTTAAATGTTTTTGACATCATCAAATCTATTAACTTGTATATTTTTGCACAATTTACAAGTTGAGGGAGATTGTTAGATATATTTGAGATGTCATGTCTAATATATTTCATGTTTAGTTTTCAGATCTTAACAAACAGGAAATATCAGTACTTACGGGAATCAATTATTACTGGAAGTCAGAACTTAAGGATATCAGAACTTAGATTATCAGAAGATAAATATCAGAAGATGGATATCAGAACTTAAGTACGAGAGGACTAACAGTTAAGGAAGGAAGCTGATTTACATGAAAGTAGATTGAGACTGATACAAAAGAAGATAAGCATGAAAAGAGTTAGAGGACTTAAAGACTTGTATAAGATATCTGATTGATATATTTTAGGAGACAGAATTATATTCCTTATCAATTAGAAGTTATCTTGTAACTGTGTACTATATAAACACAGACATAGGTTTACACTATATGTGTTATCATTATCGAAAAAGTTATACATTGTAACCTAGAAGCTCTCGTGATATTTGTTCATCACTGAGAGACAACAGTTCCATTATAACAGAGTTTATTATATCGAATATATCTGTTTACTGTTACTTGTGTTCGAAATCGATTTGATTGTATTCTACAATGTATTTAACCCCCTTCTACAGTGTTGTGTGACCTAACACGATTAAATACTGAGAATTAAAAGAAAATAATGATTGACTTGATATGAGAAAGGAGATTGTCGAACATATAAGTAAATGTTATACCTACCGAAGAAACAAGGCCAGCATCAAGGGCTGATTGTATTATCGTAATCGTTTCGAAAAGAGTACATATCGTTAAGGGGCGTTGTAGTAAAATAACTGGAGAACCAAAGATGAGGGAAATTTTATTTGACTTATTATTGGTAGGTTAACCAAACCTAAGCATTCTCTTTTTAATGAACAGTTTACCCGATTGTTTGATATTATTACTTGATTTAATATATCGGCAGAAGTATTGAAAACGTTGTGAATCATGCTGAAACGGAATAGGATAGACCACTCATGAATGAACGAGCACCAGGTAAGGCAGAACTAAAAGATATAAATTTGGCTAAACATCGATAACTCGAGAGATTCACAATACCCCGAGAGTATGATATAAGACATAGATGTAAAATAAGACTTTTGATAATACGACATGAAGACAAGAATAACTGTTATCTGTGACTAAATGTCAAGGAAGAACATTGAAATAAATTTTATATCGGGACGAGAACCAAAATAAATGATAAAATGGGTTAGAATATACGGTGATGTCTCCAGGTTAATATATTTTCTTCTAAATAGTAAGAGATTTTCGCTCAACAAATATATTCGATTGTGATTCAAGGAAATTAAGGTATGATAATAAGTTTGTGCGTCAATCGTATTCAGTCGAGATTTTCTCTTTGATTCTTAATTTTGGAGTTAATTTCGAAAACATTTAGGAATCAGATGCACCTTGGGCTTAGTGTATCATTCATATATGGATGAGAAGAGTAATGACATGATTGAAGAGCTTCAAATGCGCTTGGAAGCAATTATAATCTAGGCTAATTAAACAAAGAAATACGTGGAGAATGAGATTTAGCAATTAGTAAATGTTGAAAGTGTTCGTGAACATGATTGATTAGAATTAACAAGAAAAGAAAGTTAGTATGCATTATGTTGGTCCTTTTGAGACAATAAGATATGCATGAAGATTGTGAGTAAGTTGGCTTTACCGCCACATGTATAGCAGGTTCATAGGATGTTTATATGTTTATAATCAAAAAGAGTATTTATCTCCGTTATATATATCTAAGTTGAAAACTCAATTAATTTTAATTGTATGAATAACCGACAGGATACTATGTCAGCAAGAGGCTGTTGAGTAATAATTTAATATTGTGAGTAGTTTATGAAAAAGTTGTAAGGATGAGAGGTCAACCTAAGAAATTGGAAGTGAAATACATGAAAAGTATCATTATTTGATCCTTAGCGTGATTCTGTGGACATAATTCTTTTAAGGGGGGAAGGATGTAACGACCGAGAAATTTAGACTATTTTGTGTCATATTAAATAAGTATTATGTGATGCATGATATTATAAGTTATGATTGATACTAAAAGGTTATATGTTATGTGCTATATATGTTCAGTGTGGTTCGGGATATTTTTCGGGTATTTTATTACGTGTTAAATGGATATTTCATATAGAGCAATTGACCTTATTTTGCATAATATGTCATATGCCATATTGATTTTCCGAACATCTAGTTAATTTAAAAAATATTTCGTTTCGTGAAAGTTAATTTTTCCGGGCCCATACCGGGACGTCAAAGCCCACAAAAATCGTATTTTTATTTTTATAAATTCGTGGAATTTTCAAAGATTCAATATTTTTGCATTTTTGAATTATTCGTATTTTTTGGGAAATTTTGACATAATTTTTTTATTTATTGGATTAAAAACTATTCCCCGCTAAATATTAATTTTGGGCTAATTATATTTATTAAATGATATAACTAGGCCCTACATAATTTTGGGGGTATTATTTTTTAATTATAAATAGACTTTAATTATTATTTAATTATTATTTAAATATAAAAAATCAGAAAATATATTTAAAAAATTAGATTTTTCTCTGAAAATTAGGGTTTATGTTCTTCATGTGTTCTTGAGAATCAAAGTATGATTTTGGCCTGATCTGGAAAGCAAAGTAGGTCATATTTGTAGTCAAATTGAAGCTCTTGAAGATTACAATTCAATTATATCCTCAAAAAGTATCTCAGGTTAGTGGATTTTAATTTTTAATTTTAGGGTTCATAGTTCGAATTGGGGGGTTTTATTCTAGGGATTATTGAATGAATTTGATGATTGGAATAGTTTCCTGACATGATTTGCAGTTTATTCATATATTTATTTATGTTAAACGATTCCCGAAAGCTTGAAATCGAGTTCATGATTTTTTAAAATTTTTGATTCGATTGTTCTTGAGTTTGAATGATATTTGGTTAAAATAAAGTCTATAGATAGATTGTACATGATTCAAGTTTTAATTTCATATGTATATATATATATACGTTTAGTTTGGTTTGATATTTATGATTATCGATTTTTCGATTTGTTTGGATGGAATTTTGAGTTTTTGGCCGGAAAGATCGAGTGATGGTTCAATTGTTGTTTTGGTTGTTAGAATATTGATTTCGAGTTGCTTTGAAATGAATTGGGAGCAAAAACCTGCAGAAACCAAACCGTTACAGCCTTTTCTGAGCTATGCTGGAATCAGACTGTTCGCCGGATTCTGGGGAAGCTTGGCCTGTTCTTGGTCATTCTTCCTGACCTGACAACCCGGTTTTCGACCCGGTGTTGACCCGATTTTAATCTGATTTTCCCCAAATCCTATTTCTGTCAACTGTTTTTGGGATATATTTTAATAATAATTCAAAATTTCAGTATTTAAATTTTAAATTCAAAAATTAATTTAGTTAATTATTTTAATTAATAAACTAAATTATTTCTAATTCCAAATTTTTTTTATTATTTTCAAAAATTTAAATTTGAGTTAATTATTTATAATTTATTTTAGTTAATTATATATGGATTTAATTAATTTATTAATTCATTTAATTAATTAATTTTATCTATAAATAGTTAAATAAAGTATAATTATTTATAATTAAGCCAAACAATGATTTAAAAATCATTTTGAGCTTTTAAAAATTATATAAAGGTATTTAAAATTTAATTAATATTATTATTAATTGAATTATTCTTCTTTTATTCATAATAAATAGATCGTTTGTTAGTTTAATACGAAACGAATGCGTCTAGACTCAGAAAATATTCTCCTTCTATTAAAAATACTTTCAAGACATAAAATCTTTTGTCTCAAAAGGTCTATTGATTTTGTAAACGATTCTGAGTCGCATAGATATCGAAAAATCGTATTTCGACTCAATTTCAGTTTTAAACGCACCGAGTCGAATATTTTGACGAACTGAATCATATGTTATATGAATAATTTGATACGTGCCTTGTGTGTTTACGTGTTATATGAATTATGAGTCCACGTGTCTTTTAAACGTTATTTGATTAAAATATGATCCATATTTGTTATTATCGGATGGGTAGATGATAAGGATAAGCGTATAGACTAGACCATTTTATATTATTAGTTAATTGAAATAGCATCTTTTATAATAGATACACATAGTTCGAGGCATTCAAAGCCAGAAAGTGAGATTTAAAAGTAAAGCTTGTCTATACGAAATACATGAGATGAGTAAATACAGAGATAAGATAAACATAGGATGGTGATTGACAAGAAAGGTCAGATATCCAGTCGATGAAACACTTACTCGTTAGAGTAAGCAAGTAAACATAATTCAATGTTCCGACTTTAGACCTGGATCGACGCTCCGGGGATCACTGAACGAGAGGGACATCCGGCCCTTCCCCAACCTATTGGAAGATAACGAAAGAGAGACAAGAGACAACCTATAACACAAGCATCTATTTGATTCGTTACTCAAGAGTGAGTACTAACCTCGTGGATGGCTGAAACATCTGAGTAGCTAAAGGAAGGGAAATGTAGTACCCGAAGCATTGGAGCGATCAAGTAGCCGGGAAGGTCAGAGGGTTATCAATTGAGGCAAGTATTCTCAAACCTCCTTGTGATATATTGCAAGTATTTCTTCCATATTCTAAATTCATAATAGTTAAATATTTTACATTTTACTGCAGTTACTCTTAATTATGCAAGTACCCTTCATTATTGTTCCTTTATTATTGATTGATATCTTGAGAAAATACCTATTATTAGCCTTTAATCATAAATCAGAAATCATTTAAAGATTGTTTCCAGGAGTTCCTTTGATATGATACTTGGAAACCTATTATGATACTTGCTGGGAATTTTTGGCTTACTCTTGCTTTGTGAATTCTTATTTCTTTCAGTATCAATGAGGATAAAAGTGAATAGCTCTTAATAAACAACAAAATTGGAGAGATCCTAGCTAAAAGAAGTTGGAGATGTCATAGTGAATAAGACGAGGAAGTTAGTACTGAGGTAATAAAATTTTATATAGTTGTTATAAATTTTAGAAGGTTAGATTCTTGTTTCATACCATAACCTGTAAACGATCCAGAATTGAGGGATTATCTGTATATTTATTTTAATCTACGGGTTTATATTGTTTAAAGTTGTTTGGTGACACCCAATCCTGACCCCGGATTCGGGGATGTTACAACATCTGCTATAACTTGGTTTATATACCACCCAGTTACAATACTTGCTAGACAATACATAACACGGTCTTTGAGGTCCAACAAGATAGCTTATTCATTCTTTTCCTGTGAGACTTGTCAAACGAGGCTAGAATTTATCTTGATATATTGCTTTGAATATCTCTCCAATTTATCATGCATTCAAATAGAATGTTTCTTCTTCTTCAGAATCTAAGATCACATGCAAAATTTATCGTTGCTTCAATTTTCTTTACTTAGATTCCCATCAGCCCATGTGTTGTGTCAAACTCGGGATTTGACCAATGTCAAGTCACTATAACCAGCTATTTGAGTTTCCTTAGTTGTTGACAGGAATTGGATTAGTCAATGATTGGTTGATGTATTTATCCGTTGATGTTGTAGCTTCACTTAGCAGTTGATAGCTCACTTTACTTAATCAAATTAAATGGCATCAAGTATTTATAATTAGCCACCATATTTTAGATTATCCATTGAGTCAACATAACTTCTGAATGAATAACAACATTACTATCCATTAGGATGGCTAGTCGTTGAAGGCTACAATTTATCTTAACATAATTATGCCATGTATTATAGGGAGAATTTCGTATAACAGTGTTTTGGAGGTTGATGGCCAGAATAAAGATCAAGGGTGGTGTTTTGAGGGTGGAGGAACGTTGTGTATGGTGGTGGATGAGCTTGTATGTTGACTCCTCAAGAAAGAATAGGGTTTTTGTTATTCTCTATCAAGTGTCGAATCATGTCTCATACAAGTGCCTACGTGCCCTATTTATAGGGATCAAGCCTCATGTAGTTCTTGGGTAACAAGTCACATAGGCTAGGGTTAGGGTTCTTCGACCCGTACAACACAAGCCCATGATAAAGTCAAGCCTTCAGCCAATTAGTCACGTAAATCTCGACCAGATCCAAACGCTTCCTACAATCTCGCAGTATCCCGTATTTCTTTCCGTGCAGAAATACCCCGTGTCGGCCCCGAAATTTACGAGCAACTCATTCATCTATGAGTCACTTTCCATGTTACACGCAAAGTCCTCTAACGCATGCCAGCCTATTTACCTCGGCTCACACCGCCTTTTCTCTAAATCAATAAATTAAATGTTTTCCTTTATTTTCCACAAAATGTGGGCTCATGAGCCCAGCTCT